>NW_025727337.1:0-148541 GCF_021461385.2 Schistocerca piceifrons | reverse complement strand
TATAGATTCCGATGCTTCACTTCAGGTTTACTGTATCCCTGTGACCTTCTTATTGACGATGAAACACAGAAATTGCATCGAAATTAAATACAAAGGCACAATGCTGATATAAATACAGGAAAACTGACTCTTCTTACTGTCTATGATTTGAACCATTCATGTGACACTAATTATAGATTCCGATGCTTCACTTCAGGTTTACTGTATCCCTCTGACCTTCGTATTGACGATGAAACACAGAAATTGCATCGGAATTAAATACAAAAGGCACAATGCCGACTTAAGTACAAGAAAACTGACTCTTCTTACTGTCTATGTTTGAGCACCATTCCTGTGACGCTAGTTATAGATTCCGATGCTTCACTTCAGGTTTACTGTATTCCTCTGACCTTCTTATTGACGATGAAACACAGAAATTGCATCGAAATTAAATACAAGAGGCACAATGCCGACTTAAGTACAAGAAAACTGACTCTTCTTACTGTCTATGGTTTGAACCAATCCTGTGACACTAGTTGTAGATTCCGATGCTTCACCTCAGGTTCACTGTATCCCTCAGACCTTCTTATTGACGATGAAACACTGAAATTCAATCGGAATTAAATACAAAAGGCACAATGCCGACTTAAGTACTATAAAACTGTCTCTTCTTACTGTCTATGTTTTGAACCATTCCTGTGACACTAGTTATCGATTCCGATGCTTCACTTCAGGTTTACTGTATACCTCTGACCTTCTTATTGACGATGAACACAGAATTTGCATCGGAATTAAATACAAAAGGCATAATCCCGACTTAAGTACAAGAAAACTGACTCTTCTTACTGTCTATGTTTTGAACCATTCCTGTGACACTAGTTATAGATTCCGATGCTTCACTTCAGGTTTACTGTATCCCTGTGACCTTCTTATTGAAGATGAAACACAGAAATTGCATCGAAATTAAATACAAAATGCACAATGCCGACTTAAGTACAAGAAAACTGACTCATCTTACTGTCTATACTTTGAACCAATCCTGAGGCACTAGTTATAGATTCCGATGCTTCACTTCAGGTTCACTGTATCCCTCTGACCTTCTTAATGACGATGAAACACTGAAATTCCATCGGATAGAAATACAAAAGGCACAATGCCGACTTAAGTACAAGAAAACGGACTCTTCTTACTGTCTATGTTTGAACCATTCTGTGACACTAGTTATAGATTCCGATGCTTCACTTGTGGTTTACTGTATCCCTCTGACCATCTTATTGACGATGAAACACAGAAATAGCATCGGAATAAAATAAAAAAGGCACAAAGCCGACTTAGGTACAAGAAAACTGACTCTTCTTAATGTCTATGTTTTGAACCAATCCTGTGACACTAGTTATAGATTCCGGTGCTTCACCTCAGGTTCACTGTATCCCTCTGACCTTCTTATTGACGATGAAACACTGAAATTCAATCGGAATTAAATACAAAAGGCACAATGCCGACTTAAGTACAAGAAAACTGACTCTTCTTACTGTCTATGTTTGAACCATTCCTGTGACACTAGTTATAGATTCCGATGCTTCACTTCCGGTTTACTGTATCCCTCTGACCATCTTATTGACGATGAAACACAGAAATAGCATCGGAATAAAATACAAAAGGCACAATGCCGACTTAAGTACAAGAAACTGACTCTTCTTACTGTCTATGTTGTGAACCATTCATGTGACACTAGTTGTAGATTCGATGCTTCACTTCAGGTTTACTGTATCCCTCTGACCTTCTTATTGACGATGAAACACAGAAATTGCATCGGAATTAAATACAAAAGGCACAATGCCGACTTAAGTACAAGAAAACTGACTCCTCTTTCTGTCTATGTGTTGAACCATTCCTGTGACACCAGTTATAGATTCCGATGCTTCACTTCATGTTTACTGTATCCCTCTGACCTTCGTATTGACGATGAAACACAGATATTGCATCGGAATTAAATACAAATGGCACAATGCCGACATAAGTACAAGAAAACTGACTCTTCTTACTGTCTATGGTTTGAACCAATCCTGTGACACTAGTTGTAGATTCCGATGCTTCACCTCAGGTTTACTGTATCCCTCAGACCTTCTTATTGACGATGAAACACTGAAATTCAATCGGAATTAAATACAAAAGGCATAATCCCGACTTAAGTACAAGAAAACTGACTCTTCTTACTGTCTATGTTTTGAAACATTCCTGTGACACTAGTTATAGATTCCGATGCTTCACTTCAGGTTTACTGTATACCTTTGACCTTCTTATTGACGATGAAACACAGAAATTGCATCGAAATTAAATACAAAAGGCACAATGCCGACCTATGTACAAGAAAACTGACTCTTCTTACTGTCTATGGTTTGAACCATTCCTGTGACACTAGTTATAGGTTCCGATGCTTCACTTCAGGTTTACTGTATCCCTGTGACCTTCTTATTGACGATGAAACACAGAAATTGCATCGAAATTAAATACAAAAGGCACAATGCCGACCTAAGTAGAAGAAAACTGACTCTTCTTACTGTCTATGGTTTGAACCATTCCTTTGACACTAGTTATAGATTCCGATGCTTCAGTTCAGGTTTACTGATTCCCTCTGACCATCATATTGACGATGAAACAAAGAAATAGCATCGGAATAAAATAAAAAAGGCACAAAGCCGACTTAAGTACAAGAAAACTGACTCTTCTTAATGTCTATGATTTGAACCAATCCTGTGACACTAGTTATAGATTCCGATGCTTCACCTCAGGTTCACTGTATCCCTCTGACCTTCTTATTGACGATGAAACACTGAAATTCAGTCGGAATTACATTCAAATGGCACAATGCCGACTTAAGTACTATAAAACTGACTCTTCTTACTGTCTATGTTTTGAACCACTCCTGTGACACTAGTTATAGATTCCGATGCTTCACTTCAGGTTTACTGTATCCCTGTGACCTTCTTATTGACGATGAAACACAGAAATTGCATCGAAATTAAATACAAAAGGCACAATGCTGATTTAAATTTAGGAAAACTGACTCTTCTTACTGTCTATGATTTGAACCATTCATGTGACACTAATTATAGATTCCAATGCTTCACTTCAGGTTTACTGTATCCCTCTGACCTTCTTATTGACGATGAAACACAGAAATTGCATCGGAATTAAATACAAAAGGCACAATGCCGACTTAAGTACAAGATAACTGACTCTTCTTACTGTCTATGTTTTGAACCATTCCTGTGACGCTAGTTATAGATTCCGATGCTTCACTTCAGGTTTACTGTATTCCTCTGACCTTCTTATTGACGATGAAACACAGAAATTGCATCGAAATTAAATACAAAAGGCACAATGCCGACCTAAGTACAAGAAAACTGACTCTTCTTACTGTCTATGGTTTGATTCCTGTGACACTAGTTATAGATTCCGATGCTTCAATTCAGGTTTACTGTATTCCTCTGACCTTCTTATTGACGATGAAACACAGAAATTGCATCGAAATTAAATACAAAAGGCACAATGCCGACTTAAGTACAAGAAAACTGACTCTTCTTACTGTCTATGGTTTGAACCAATCCTGTGACACTAGTTGTAGATTCCGATGCTTCACCTCAGGTTCACTGTATCCCTCAGACCTTCTTATTGACGATGAAACACTGAAATTCAATCGGAATTAAATACAAAAGGCACAATGCCGACTTAAGTACTATAAAACTGACTCTTCTTACTGTCTATGTTTTGAACCATTCCTGTGACACTAGTTATCGATTCCGATGCTTCACTTCAGGTTTACTGTATACCTCTGACCTTCTTATTGACGATGAAACACAGAATTTGCATCGGAATTAAATACAAAAGGCATAATCCCGACTTAAGTACAAGAAAACTGACTCTTCTTACTGTCTATGTTTTGAACCATTCCTGTGACACTAGTTATAGATTCCGATGCTTCACTTCAGGTTTACTGTATCCCTGTGACCTTCTTATTGACGATGAAACACAGAAATTGCATCGAAATTAAATACAAAATGCACAATGCCGACTTAAGTACAAGAAAACTGACTCTTCTTACTGTCTATACTTTGAACCAATCCTGAGGCACTAGTTATAGATTCCGATGCTTCACTTCAGGTTCACTGTATCCCTCTGACCTTCTTAATGGCGATGAAACACTGAAATTCCATCGGATAGAAATACAAAAGGCACAATGCCGACTTAAGTACAAGAAAACTGACTCTTCTTACTGTCTATGTTTGAACCATTCCTGTGACACTAGTTATAGATTCCGATGCTTCACTTCTGGTTTACTGTATCCCTCTGACCATCTTATTGACGATGAAACACAGAAATAGCATCGGAATAAAATAAAAAAGGCACAAAGCCGACTTAAGTGCAAGAAAACTGACTCTTCTTAATGTCTATGCTTTGAACCAATCCTGTGACACTAGTTATAGATTCCGATGCTTCACCTCAGGTTCACTGTATCCCTCTGACCTTCTTATTGACGATGAAACACTGAAATTCAATCGGAATTAAATACAAAAGGCACAATGCCGACTTAAGTACAAGAAAACTGACTCTCTTACTGTCTATGTTTGAACCATTCCTGTGACACTAGTTATAGATTCCGATGCTTCACTTCCGGTTTACTGTATCCCTCTGACCATCTTATTGACGATGAAACACAGAAATAGCATCGGAATAAAATACAAAAGGCACAATGCCGACTTAAGTACAAGAAAACTGACTCTTCTTACTGTCTATGTTGTGAACCATTCATGTGACACTAGTTGTAGATTCCGATGCTTCACTTCAGGTTTACTGTATCCCTCTGACCTTCTTATTGACGATGAAACACAGAAATTGCATCGGAATTAAATACAAAAGGCACAATGCCGACTTAAGTACAAGAAAACTGACTCCTCTTACTGTCTATGTGTTGAACCATTCCTGTGACACCAGTTATAGATTCCGATGCTTCACTTCATGTTTACTGTATCCCTCTGACCTTCGTATTGACGATGAAACACAGATATTGCATCGGAATTAAATACAAATGGCACAATGCCGACATAAGTACAAGAAAACTGACTCTTCTTACTGTCTATGGTTTCAACCAATCCTGTGACACTAGTTGTAGATTCCGATGCTTCACCTCAGGTTTACTGTATCCCTCAGACCTTCTTATTGACGATGAAACACTGAAATTCAATCGGAATTAAATACAAAAGGCACAATGCCGACTTAAGTACTATAAAACTGACTCTTCCTACTGTCTATGTTTTGAACCATTCCTGTGACACTAGTTATAGATTCCGATGCTTCACTTCAGGTTTACTGTATACCTCTGACCTTCTTATTGTCGATGAAACACAGAATTTGCATCGGAATTAAATACAAAAGGCATAATCCCGACTTAAGTACAAGAAAACTGACTCTTCTTACTGTCTATGTTTTTGATACACACCTGTGACACTAGTTATAGATTCCGATGCTTCACTTCAGGTTTACTGTATCCCTGTGACCTTCTTATTGACGATGAAACACAGAAATTGCATCGAAATTAAATACACAAGGCACAATGCTGATTTAAATACAGGAAAACTGACTCTTCTTACTGTCTATGATTTGAACCTTTCATGTGACACTAATTATAGATTCCGATGCTTCACTTCAGGTTTACTGTATCCCTCTGACCTTCTTATTGACGATGAAACACTGAAATTCAATCGGAATTAAATAGAAAAGGCACAATGCCGACTTAAGTACTATAAAACTGACTCTTCTTACTGGTCTATGTTTGAACCACTCCTGTGACACTAGTTATAGATTCCGATGCTTCACTTCAGGTTTACTGTATCCCTCTGACCTTCTTATTGACGATGAAACACTGAAATTCAATCGAAATTAAATACAAAATGCACAATGCCGACTTAAGTACAAGAAAACTGACTCTTCTTACTGTCTATACTTTGAACCAATCCTGAGGCACTAGTTATAGATTCCGATGCTTCACTTCAGGTTCACTGTATCCCTCTGACCTTCTTAATGGCGATGAAACACTGAAATTCCATCGGATAGAAATACAAAAGGCACAATGCCGACTTAAGTACAAGAAAACTGACTCTTCTTACTGTCTATGTTTGAACCATTCCTGTGACACTAGTTATAGATTCCGATGCTTCACTTCTGGTTTACTGTATCCCTCTGACCATCTTATTGACGATGAAACACAGAAATAGCATCGGAATAAAATAAAAAAGGCACAAAGCCGACTTAAGTACAAGAAAACTGACTCTTCTTAATGTCTATGCTTTGAACCAATCCTGTGACACTAGTTATAGATTCCGATGCTTCACCTCAGGTTCACTGTATCCCTCTGACCTTCTTATTGACGATGAAATACTGAAATTCAATCGGAATTAAATACAAAAGGCACAATGCCGACTTAAGTACAAGAAAACTGACTCTTCTTACTGTCTATGTTTGAACCATTCCTGTGACACTAGTTATAGATTCCGATGCTTCACTTCCGGTTTACTGTATCCCTCTGACCATCTTATTGACGATGAAACACAGAAATAGCATCGGAATAAAATACAAAAGGCACAATGCCGACTTAAGTACAAGAAAACTGACTCTTCTTACTGTCTATGTTGTGAACCATTCATGTGACACTAGTTGTAGATTCCGATGCTTCACTTCAGGTTTACTGTATCCCTCTGACCTTCTTATTGACGATGAAACACAGAAATTGCATCGGAATTAAATACAAAAGGCACAATGCCGACTTAAGTACAAGAAAACTGACTCTTCTTACTGTCTATGTTTGAACCACTCCTGTGACACTAGTTATAGATTCCGATGCTTCACTTCAGGTTTACTGTATCCCTCTGACCATCTTATTGACGATGAAACACAGAAATAGCATCGGAATAAAATAAAAAAAGGCACAAAGCCGACTTATGTACAAGAAAACTGACTCTTCTTAATGTCTATGCTTTGAACCAATCCTGTGACACGAGTTATAGATTCCGATGCTTCACCTCAGGTTCACTGTATCCCTCTGACCTTCTTATTGACGATGAAACACTGAAATTCAATCGGAATTAAATAGAAAAGGCACAATGCCGACTTAAGTACTATAAAACTGACTCTTCTTACAGTCTATGTTTTGAACCATTCCTGTGACACTAGTTATAGATTCCGATGCTTCACTTCAGGTTTACTGTATACCTTTGACCATCTTATTGACGATGAAACACAGAATTTGCATCGCAATTAAATACAAAAGTCATAATCCCGACTTAAGTACAAGAAAACTGACTCTTCTTACTGTCTATGTTTTGAACCATTCCTGTGACACTAGTTATAGATTCCGATGCTTCACTTCAGGTTTACTGTGTCCATGTGACCTTCTTATTGACGATGAAACACAGAAATTGCATCGAAATTAAATACAAAAGGCACAATGCTGATTTAAATACAGGAAAACTGACTCCTCTTACTGTCTATGGCTTTGAACCATTCCTGTGACACTAGTTATAGATTCCGATGCTTCACTTCAGGTTTACTGTATCCCTCTGACCTTCTTATTGACGATGAAACACAGAAATTTCATCGTAATTAAATACAAAAGGCACCATGCAGATTTAAATACAATAAAACTGACTCTTCTTACTGTCTATGTTTTGAACCATTCATGTGACACTAATTATAGATTCCGATGCTTCGCTTCAGGTTTACTGTACCCCTCTGACCTTCTTATTGGCGATGAAACACAGAAATTGCATCGGAATTACATACAAAAGGTACAATGCCGAATTAAGCACAAGAAAACAGGCTCTTCTTACTGTCTATGATTTGAACCATTCCTGTGACACTAGTTATAGATTCCGATGCTTCACTTCAGGTTTACTGTATTCCTCTGACCTTCTTATTGACGATGAAACACAGAAATTGCATCGAAATTAAATACAAAAGGCACAATGCCGCCCTAAGTACAAGAAAACTGACTCTTCTTACTGTCTATGGTTTGAACCATTCCTGTGACACTAGTTATAGATTCCGATGCTTCACTTCAGGTTCACTGTATCCCTCTGACCTTCTTATTGACGATGAAACACAGAAATTGCATCGGAATCAAATACAAAAGGCACAATGCCGACTTAAGTGAAAGAAAACTGACTCTTCTTACTGTCTATGTTTGAAGCATTCCTGTGACACTAGTTATAGATTCCGATGCTTCACTTACGGTTTACTGTATCCCTCTGACCATCTTATTGACGATGAAACACAGAAATAGCATCGGAATAAAATACAAAAGGCACAATGCCGACTTAAGTACTATAAAACTGACTCTTCTTACTGTCTATGTTTTGAACCATTCCTGTGACACTAGTTATCGATTCCGATGCTTCACTTCAGGTTTACTGTATATGTCTGACCTTCTTATTGACGATGAAACACAGAATTTGCATCGGAATTAAATACAAAAGGCATAATCCCGACTTAAGTACAAGAAAACTGACTCTTCTTACTGTCTATGTTTTGAACCATTCCTGTGACACTAGTTATAGATTCCGATGCTTCACTTCAGGTTTACTGTATCCCTGTGACCTTCTTATTGACGATGAAACACAGAAATTGCATCGAAATTAAATACAAAATGCACAATGCCGACTTAAGTACAAGAAAACTGACTCTTCTTACTGTCTATACTTTGAACCAATCCTGAGGCACTAGTTATAGATTCCGATGCTTCACTTCAGGTTCACTGTATCCCTCTGACCTTCTTAATGGCGATGAAACACTGAAATTCCATCGGATAGAAATACAAAAGGCACAATGCCGACTTAAGTACAAGAAAACTGACTCTTCTTACTGTCTATGTTTGAACTATTCCTGTGACACTAGTTATAGATTCCGATGCTTCACTTCTGGTTTACTGTATCCCTCTGACCATCTTATTGACGATGAAACACAGAAATAGCATCGGAATAAAATAAGAAAGGCACAAAGCCGACTTAAGTACAAGAAAACTGACTCTTCTTAATGTCTATGCTTTGAACCAATCCTGTGACACTAGTTATAGATTCCGATGCTTCACCTCAGGTTCACTGTATCCCTCTGACCTTCTTATTGACGATGAAACACTGAAATTCAATCGGAATTAAATACAAAAGGCACAATGCCGACTTAAGTACAAGAAAACTGACTCTTCTTACTGTCTATGTTTGAACCATTCCTGTGACACTAGTTATAGATTCCGATGCTTCACTTCCGGTTTACTGTATCCCTCTGACCATCTTATTGACGATGAAACACAGAAATAGCATCGGAATAAAATACAAAAGGCACAATGCCGACTTAAGTACAAGAAAACTGACTCTTCTTACTGTCTATGTTGTGAACCATTCATGTGACACTAGTTGTAGATTCCGATGCTTCACTTCAGGTTTACTGTATCCCTCTGACCTTCTTATTGACGATGAAACACAGAAATTGCATCGGAATTAAATACAAAAGGCACAATGCCGACTTACGTACAAGAAAACTGACTCCTCTTACTGTCTATGTGTTGAACCATTCCTGTGACACCAGTTATAGATTCCGATGCTTCACTTCATGTTTACTGTATCCCTCTGACCTTCGTATTGACGATGAAACACAGATATTGCATCGGAATTAAATACAAATGGCACAATGCCGACATAAGTACAAGAAAACTGACTCTTCTTACTGTCTATGGTTTGAACCAATCCTGTGACACTAGTTGTAGATTCCGATGCTTCACCTCAGGTTTACTGTATCCCTCAGACCTTCTTATTGACGATGAAACACTGAAATTCAATCGGAATTAAATACAAAAGGCACAATGCCGACTTAAGTACTATAAAACTGACTCTTCCTACTGTCTATGTTTTGAACCATTCCTGTGACACTAGTTATAGATTCCGATGCTTCACTTCAGGTTTACTGTATACCTCTGACCTTCTTATTGTCGATGAAACACAGAATTTGCATCGGAATTAAATACAAAAGGCATAATCCCGACTTAAGTACAAGAAAACTGACTCTTCTTACTGTCTATGTTTTGAAACACTCCTGTGACACTAGTTATAGATTCCGATGCTTCATTTCAGGTTTACTGTATCCCTGTGACCTTCTTATTGACGATGAAACACAGAAATTGCATCGAAATTAAATACACAAGGCACAATGCTGATTTAAATACAGGAAAACTGACTCTTCTTACTGTCTATGATTTGAACCTTTCATGTGACACTAATTATAGATTCCGATGCTTCACTTCAGGTTTACTGTATCCCTCTGACCTTCTTATTGACGATGAAACACTGAAATTCAATCGGAATTAAATAGAAAAGGCACAATGCCGACTTAAGTACTATAAAACTGACTCTTCTTACTGTCTATGTTTGAACCACTCCTGTGACACTAGTTATAGATTCCGATGCGTCACTTCAGGTTTACTGTATCCCTCTGACCATCTTATTGACGATGCAACACAGAAATAGCATCGGAATAAAATAAAAAAAGGCACAAAGCCGACTTATGTACAAGAAAACTGACTCTTCTTAATGTCTATGCTTTGAACCATTCCTGTGACACTAGTTATAGATTCCGATGCTTCACTTCATGTTTACTGTATCCCTGTGACCTTCTTATTGACGATGAAACACAGAAATTGCATCGAAATTAAATACAAAAGGCACAATGCCGACTTAAGTACAAGAAAACTGACTCTTCTTACTGTCTATGGTTTGAACCAATCCTGTGACACTAGTTGTAGATTCCGATGCTTCACCTCAGGTTCACTGTATCCCTCAGACCTTCTTATTGACGATGAAACACTGAAATTCAATCGGAATTAAATACAAAAGGCACAATGCCGACTTAAGTACTATAAAACTGACTCTTCTTACTGTCTATGGTTTGAACCAATCCCGTGACACTAGTTGTAGATTCCGATGCTTCACCTCAGGTTCACTGTATCCCTCAGACCTTCTTATTGACGATGAAACACTGAAATTCAATCGGAATTAAATACAAAAGGCACAATGCCGACTTAAGTACTATAAAACTGACTCTTCTTACTGTCTATGTTTTGAACCATTCCTGTGACACTAGTTATCGATTCCGATGCTTCACTTCAGGTTTACTGTATACCTCTGACCTTCTTATTGACGATGAAACACAGAATTTGCATCGGAATTAAATACAAAAGGCATAATCCCGACTTAAGTACAAGAAAACTGACTCTTCTTACTGTCTATGTTTTGAACCATTCCTGTGACACTAGTTATAGATTCCGATGCTTCACTTCAGGTTTACTGTATCCCTGTGACCTTCTTATTGACGATGAAACACAGAAATTGCATCGAAATTAAATACAAAATGCACAATGCCGACTTAAGTACAAGAAAACTGACTCTTCTTACTGTCTATACTTTGAACCAATCCTGAGGCACTAGTTATAGATTCCGATGCTTCACTTCAGGTTCACTGTATCCCTCTGACCTTCTTAATGGCGATGAAACACTGAAATTCCATCGGATAGAAATACAAAAGGCACAATGCCGACTTAAGTACAAGAAAACTGACTCTTCTTACTGTCTATGTTTGAACCATTCCTGTGACACTAGTTATAGATTCCGATGCTTCACTTCTGGTTTACTGTATCCCTCTGACCATCTTATTGACGATGAAACACAGAAATAGCATCGGAATAAAATAAAAAAGGCACAAAGCCGACTTAAGTACAAGAAAACTGACTCTTCTTAATGTCTATGCTTTGAACCAATCCTGTGACACTAGTTATAGATTCCGATGCTTCACCTCAGGTTCACTGTATCCCTCTGACCTTCTTATTGACGATGAAACACTGAAATTCAATCGGAATTAAATACAAAAGGCACAATGCCGACTTAAGTACAAGAAAACTGACTCTTCTTACTGTCTATGTTTGAACCATTCCTGTGACACTAGTTATAGATTCCGATGCTTCACTTCCGGTTTACTGTATCCCTCTGACCATCTTATTGACGATGAAACACAGAAATAGCATCGGAATAAAATACAAAAGGCACAATGCCGACTTAAGTACAAGAAAACTGACTCTTCTTACTGTCTATGTTGTGAACCATTCATGTGACACTAGTTGTAGATTCCGATGCTTCACTTCAGGTTTACTGTATCCCTCTGACCTTCTTATTGACGATGAAACACAGAAATTGCATCGGAATTAAATACAAAAGGCACAATGCCGACTTAAGTACAAGAAAACTGACTCCTCTTACTGTCTATGTGTTGAACCATTCCTGTGACACCAGTTATAGATTCCGATGCTTCACTTCATGTTTACTGTATCCCTCTGACCTTCGTATTGACGATGAAACACAGATATTGCATCGGAATTAAATACAAATGGCACAATGCCGACATAAGTACAAGAAAACTGACTCTTCTTACTGTCTATGGTTTGAACCAATCCTGTGACACTAGTTGTAGATTCCGATGCTTCACCTCAGGTTTACTGTATCCCTCAGACCTTCTTATTGACGATGAAACACTGAAATTCAATCGGAATTAAATACAAAAGGCACAATGCCGACTTAAGTACTATAAAACTGACTCTTCCTACTGTCTATGTTTTGAACCATTCCTGTGACACTAGTTATAGATTCCGATGCTTCACTTCAGGTTTACTGTATACCTCTGACCTTCTTATTGTCGATGAAACACAGAATTTGCATCGGAATTAAATACAAAAGGCATAATCCCGACTTAAGTACAAGAAAACTGACTCTTCTTACTGTCTATGTTTTGATACACACCTGTGACACTAGTTATAGATTCCGATGCTTCACTTCAGGTTTACTGTATCCCTGTGACCTTCTTATTGACGATGAAACACAGAAATTGCATCGAAATTAAATACACAAGGCACAATGCTGATTTAAATACAGGAAAACTGACTCTTCTTACTGTCTATGATTTGAACCTTTCATGTGACACTAATTATAGATTCCGATGCTTCACTTCAGGTTTACTGTATCCCTCTGACCTTCTTATTGACGATGAAACACTGAAATTCAATCGGAATTAAATAGAAAAGGCACAATGCCGACTTAAGTACTATAAAACTGACTCTTCTTACTGTCTATGTTTGAACCACTCCTGTGACACTAGTTATAGATTCCGATGCTTCACTTCAGGTTTACTGTATCCCTCTGACCATCTTATTGACGATGAAACACAGAAATAGCATCGGAATAAAATAAAAAAAGGCACAAAGCCGACTTATGTACAAGAAAACTGACTCTTCTTAATGTCTATGCTTTGAACCATTCCTGTGACACTAGTTATAGATTCCGATGCTTCACTTCAGGTTTACTGTATCCCTGTGACCTTCTTATTGACGATGAAACACAGAAATTGCATCGAAATTAAATACAAAATGCACAATGCCGACTTAAGTACAAGAAAACTGACTCTTCTTACTGTCTATACTTCGAACCAATCCTGAGGCACTAGTTATAGATTCCGATGCTTCACTTCAGGTTCACTGTATCCCTCTGACCTTCTTAATGGCGATGAAACACTGAAATTCCATCGGATAGAAATACAAAAGGCACAATGCCGACTTAAGTACAAGAAAACTGACTCTTCTTACTGTCTATGTTTGAACCATTCCTGTGACACTAGTGATAGATTCCGATGCTTCACTTCTGGTTTACTGTATCCCTCTGACCATCTTATTGACGATGAAACACAGAAATAGCATCGGAATAAAATAAAAAAGGCACAAAGCCGACTTAAGTACAAGAAAACTGACTCTTCTTAATGTCTATGCTTTGAACCAATCCTGTGACACTAGTTATAGATTCCGATGCTTCACCTCAGGTTCACTGTATCCCTCTGACCTTCTTATTGACGATGAAATACTGAAATTCAATCGGAATTAAATACAAAAGGCACAATGCCGACTTAAGTACAAGAAAACTGACTCTTCTTACTGTCTATGTTTGAACCATTCCTGTGACACTAGTTATAGATTCCGATGCTTCACTTCCGGTTTACTGTATCCCTCTGACCATCTTATTGACGATGAAACACAGAAATAGCATCGGAATAAAATACAAAAGGCACAATGCCGACTTAAGTACAAGAAAACTGACTCTTCTTACTGTCTATGTTGTGAACCATTCATGTGACACTAGTTGTAGATTCCGATGCTTCACTTCAGGTTTACTGTATCCCTCTGACCTTCTTATTGACGATGAAACACAGAAATTGCATCGGAATTAAATACAAAAGGCACAATGCCGACTTAAGTACAAGAAAACTGACTCTTCTTACTGTCTATGTTTGAACCACTCCTGTGACACTAGTTATAGATTCCGATGCTTCACTTCAGGTTTACTGTATCCCTCTGACCATCTTATTGACGATGAAACACAGAAATAGCATCGGAATAAAATAAAAAAAGGCACAAAGCCGACTTATGTACAAGAAAACTGACTCTTCTTAATGTCTATGCTTTGAACCAATCCTGTGACACGAGTTATAGATTCCGATGCTTCACCTCAGGTTCACTGTATCCCTCTGACCTTCTTATTGACGATGAAACACTGAAATTCAATCGGAATTAAATAGAAAAGGCACAATGCCGACTTAAGTACTATAAAACTGACTCTTCTTACTGTCTATGTTTTGAACCATTCCTGTGACACTTGTTATAGATTCCGATGCTTCACTTCAGGTTTACTGTATACCTTTGACCATCTTATTGACGATGAAACACAGAATTTGCATCGCAATTAAATACAAAAGTCATAATCCCGACTTAAGTACAAGAAAACTGACTCTTCTTACTGTCTATGTTTTGAACCATTCCTGTGACACTAGTTATAGATTCCGATGCTTCACTTCAGGTTTACTGTGTCCATGTGACCTTCTTATTGACGATGAAACACAGAAATTGCATCGAAATTAAATACAAAAGGCACAATGCTGATTTAAATACAGGAAAACTGACTCCTCTTACTGTCTATGGCTTTGAACCATTCCTGTGACACTAGTTATAGATTCCGATGCTTCACTTCAGGTTTACTGTATCCCTCTGACCTTCTTATTGACGATGAAACACAGAAATTTCATCGTAATTAAATACAAAAGGCACCATGCAGATTTAAATACAATAAAACTGACTCTTCTTACTGTCTATGTTTTGAACCATTCATGTGACACTAATTATAGATTCCGATGCTTCGCTTCAGGTTTACTGTACCCCTCTGACCTTCTTATTGGCGATGAAACACAGAAATTGCATCGGAATTACATACAAAAGGTACAATGCCGAATTAAGCACAAGAAAACTGGCTCTTCTTACTGTCTATGATTTGAACCATTCCTGTGACACTAGTTATAGATTCCGATGCTTCACTTCAGGTTTACTGTATTCCTCTGACCTTCTTATTGACGATGAAACACAGAAATTGCATCGAAATTAAATACAAAAGGCACAATGCCGCCCTAAGTACAAGAAAACTGACTCTTCTTACTGTCTATGGTTTGAACCATTCCTGTGACACTAGTTATAGATTCCGATGCTTCACTTCAGGTTCACTGTATCCCTCTGACCTTCTTATTGACGATGAAACACAGAAATTGCATCGGAATCAAATACAAAAGGCACAATGCCGACTTAAGTGAAAGAAAACTGACTCTTCTTACTGTCTATGTTTGAACCATTCCTGTGACACTAGTTATAGATTCCGATGCTTCACTTACGGTTTACTGTATCCCTCTGACCATCTTATTGACGATGAAACACAGAAATAGCATCGGAATAAAATACAAAAGGCACAATGCCGACTTAAGTACTATAAAACTGACTCTTCTTACTGTCTATGTTTTGAACCATTCCTGTGACACTAGTTATCGATTCCGATGCTTCACTTCAGGTTTACTGTATATGTCTGACCTTCTTATTGACGATGAAACACAGAATTTGCATCGGAATTAAATACAAAAGGCATAATCCCGACTTAAGTACAAGAAAACTGACTCTTCTTACTGTCTATGTTTTGAACCATTCCTGTGACACTAGTTATAGATTCCGATGCTTCACTTCAGGTTTACTGTATCCCTGTGACCTTCTTATTGACGATGAAACACAGAAATTGCATCGAAATTAAATACAAAATGCACAATGCCGACTTAAGTACAAGAAAACTGACTCTTCTTACTGTCTATACTTTGAACCAATCCTGAGGCACTAGTTATAGATTCCGATGCTTCACTTCAGGTTCACTGTATCCCTCTGACCTTCTTAATGGCGATGAAACACTGAAATTCCATCGGATAGAAATACAAAAGGCACAATGCCGACTTAAGTACAAGAAAACTGACTCTTCTTACTGTCTATGTTTGAACTATTCCTGTGACACTAGTTATAGATTCCGATGCTTCACTTCTGGTTTACTGTATCCCTCTGACCATCTTATTGACGATGAAACACAGAAATAGCATCGGAATAAAATAAGAAAGGCACAAAGCCGACTTAAGTACAAGAAAACTGACTCTTCTTAATGTCTATGCTTTGAACCAATCCTGTGACACTAGTTATAGATTCCGATGCTTCACCTCAGGTTCACTGTATCCCTCTGACCTTCTTATTGACGATGAAACACTGAAATTCAATCGGAATTAAATACAAAAGGCACAATGCCGACTTAAGTACAAGAAAACTGACTCTTCTTACTGTCTATGTTTGAACCATTCCTGTGACACTAGTTATAGATTCCGATGCTTCACTTCCGGTTTACTGTATCCCTCTGACCATCTTATTGACGATGAAACACAGAAATAGCATCGGAATAAAATACAAAAGGCACAATGCCGACTTAAGTACAAGAAAACTGACTCTTCTTACTGTCTATGTTGTGAACCATTCATGTGACACTAGTTGTAGATTCCGATGCTTCACTTCAGGTTTACTGTATCCCTCTGACCTTCTTATTGACGATGAAACACAGAAATTGCATCGGAATTAAATACAAAAGGCACAATGCCGACTTACGTACAAGAAAACTGACTCCTCTTACTGTCTATGTGTTGAACCATTCCTGTGACACCAGTTATAGATTCCGATGCTTCACTTCATGTTTACTGTATCCCTCTGACCTTCGTATTGACGATGAAACACAGATATTGCATCGGAATTAAATACAAATGGCACAATGCCGACATAAGTACAAGAAAACTGACTCTTCTTACTGTCTATGGTTTGAACCAATCCTGTGACACTAGTTGTAGATTCCGATGCTTCACCTCAGGTTTACTGTATCCCTCAGACCTTCTTATTGACGATGAAACACTGAAATTCAATCGGAATTAAATACAAAAGGCACAATGCCGACTTAAGTACTATAAAACTGACTCTTCCTACTGTCTATGTTTTGAACCATTCCTGTGACACTAGTTATAGATTCCGATGCTTCACTTCAGGTTTACTGTATACCTCTGACCTTCTTATTGTCGATGATACACAGAATTTGCATCGGAATTAAATACAAAAGGCATAATCCCGACTTAAGTACAAGAAAACTGACTCTTCTTACTGTCTATGTTTTGAAACACTCCTGTGACACTAGTTATAGATTCCGATGCTTCATTTCAGGTTTACTGTATCCCTGTGACCTTCTTATTGACGATGAAACACAGAAATTGCATCGAAATTAAATACACAAGGCACAATGCTGATTTAAATACAGGAAAACTGACTCTTCTTACTGTCTATGATTTGAACCTTTCATGTGACACTAATTATAGATTCCGATGCTTCACTTCAGGTTTACTGTATCCCTCTGACCTTCTTATTGACGATGAAACACTGAAATTCAATCGGAATTAAATAGAAAAGGCACAATGCCGACTTAAGTACTATAAAACTGACTCTTCTTACTGTCTATGTTTGAACCACTCCTGTGACACTAGTTATAGATTCCGATGCGTCACTTCAGGTTTACTGTATCCCTCTGACCATCTTATTGACGATGCAACACAGAAATAGCATCGGAATAAAATAAAAAAAGGCACAAAGCCGACTTATGTACAAGAAAACTGACTCTTCTTAATGTCTATGCTTTGAACCATTCCTGTGACACTAGTTATAGATTCCGATGCTTCACTTCATGTTTACTGTATCCCTGTGACCTTCTTATTGACGATGAAACACAGAAATTGCATCGAAATTAAATACAAAATGCACAATGCCGACTTAAGTACAAGAAAACTGACTCTTCTTACTGTCTATACTTTGAACCAATCCTGAGGCACTAGTTATAGATTCCGATGCTTCACTTCAGGTTCACTGTATCCCTCTGACCTTCTTAATGGCGATGAAACACTGAAATTCCATCGGATAGAAATACAAAAGGCACAATGCCGACTTAAGTACAAGAAAACTGACTCTTCTTACTGTCTATGTTTGAACCATTCCTGTGACACTAGTTATAGATTCCGATGCTTCACTTCTGGTTTACTGTATCCCTCTGACCATCTTAAGAAATAGCATCGGAATAAAATAAAAAAGGCACAAAGCCGACTTAAGTACAAGAAAACTGACTCTTCTTAATGTCTATGCTTTGAACCAATCCTGTGACACTAGTTATAGATTCCGATGCTTCACCTCAGGTTCACTGTATCCCTCTGACCTTCTTATTGACGATGAAACACTGAAATTCAATCGGAATTAAATACAAAAGGCACAATGCCGACTTAAGTACAAGAAAACTGACTCTTCTTACTGTCTATGTTTGAACCATTCCTGTGACACTAGTTATGGATTCCGATGCTTCACTTCCGGTTTACTGTATCCCTCTGACCATCTTATTGACGATGAAACACAGAAATAGCATCGGAATAAAATACAAAAGGCACAATGCCGACTTAAGTACAAGAAAACTGACTCTTCTTACTGTCTATGTTGTGAACCATTCATGTGACACTAGTAGTAGATTCCGATGCTTCACTTCAGGTTTACTGTATCCCTCTGACCTTCTTATTGACGATGAAACACAGAAATTGCATCGGAATTAAATACAAAAGGCACAATGCCGACTTAAGTACAAGAAAACTGACTCTTCTTACTGTCTATGTTTGAACCACTCCTGTGACACTAGTTATAGATTCCGATGCTTCACTTCAGGTTTACTGTATCCCTCTGACCATCTTATTGACGATGAAACACAGAAATAGCATCGGAATAAAATAAAAAAAGGCACAAAGCCGACTTATGTACAAGAAAACTGACTCTTCTTAATGTCTATGCTTGGAACCAATCCTGTGACACGAGTTATAGATTCCGATGCTTCACCTCAGGTTCACTGTATCCCTCTGACCTTCTTATTGACGATGAAACACTGAAATTCAATCGGAATTAAATAGAAAAGGCACAATGCCGACTTAAGTACTATAAATCTGACTCTTCTTACTGTCTATGTTTTGAACCATTCCTGTGACACTAGTTATAGATTCCGATGTTTCACTTCAGGTTTACTGTATACCTTTGACCATCTTATTGACGATGAAACACAGAATTTGCATCGCAATTAAATACAAAAGGCATATTCCCAACTTAAGTACAAGAAAACTGACTCTTCTTACTGTCTATGTTTTGAACCATTCCTGTGACACTAGTTATAGATTCCGATGCTTCACTTCAGGTTTACTGTGTCCATGTGACCTTCTTATTGACGATGAAACACAGAAATTGCATCGAAATTAAATACAAAAGGCACAATGCTGATTTAAATACAGGAAAACTGACTCCTCTTACTGTCTATGGCTTTGAACCATTCCTGTGACACTAGTTATAGATTCCGATGCTTCACTTCACGTTTACTGTATCCCTCTGACCTTCTTATTGACGATGAAACACAGAAATTTCATCGTAATTAAATACAAAAGGCACCATGCAGATTTAAATACAATAAAACTGACTCTTCTTACTGTCTATGTTTTGAACCATTCATGTGACACTAATTATAGATTCCGATGCTTCGCTTCAGGTTTACTGTACCCCTCTGACCTTCTTAATGGCGATGAAACACAGAATTTGCATCGGAATTACATACAAAAGGTACAATGCCGAATTAAGCACAAGAAAACTGGCTCTTCTTACTGTCTATGATTTGAACCATTCCTGTGACACTAGTTATACATTCCGATGCTTCACTTCAGGTTTACTGTATTCCTCTGACCTTCTTATTGACGATGAAACACAGAAATTGCATCGAAATTAAATACAAAAGGCACAATGCCGCCCTAAGTACAAGAAAACTGACTCTTCTTACTGTCTATGGTTTGAACCATTCCTGTGACACTAGTTATAGATTCCGATGCTTCACTTCAGGTTCACTGTATCCCTCTGACCTTCTTATTGACGATGAAACACAGAAATTGCATTGGAATCAAATACAAAAGGCACAATGCCGACTTAAGTGAAAGAAAACTGACTCTTCTTACTGTCTATGTTTGAACCATTCCTGTGACACTAGTTATAGATTCCGATGCTTCACTTCCGGTTTACTGTATCCCTCTGACCATCTTATTGACGATGAAACACAGAAATTTCATCGTAATTAAATACAAAAGGCACAATGCCGACTTAAGTAGAAGAAAACTGACTCTTCTTACTGTCTATGTTGTGAACCATTCATGTGACACTAGTTGTAGATTCCGATGCTTCACTTCAGGTTTACTGTATCCCTCTGACCTTCTTATTGACGATGAAACACAGAAATTGCATCGGAATTAAATACAAAAGGCACAATGCCGACTTAAGTACTATAAAACTGACTCTTCTTACTGTCTATGATTTGAACCATTCATGTGACACTAATTATGGATTCCGATGCTTCACTTCAGGTTTACTGTATCCCTCTGACCTTCTTATTGACGATGAAACACAGAAATTGCATCGGAATTAAATACAAAAGGCACAATGCCGACTTAAGTACAAGAAAACTGACTCTTCTTACTGTCTATGCTTTGAACCATTCCTGTGACACTAGTTATAGATTCCGATGCTTCACTTCAGGTTTGCTGTATTCCTCTGACCTTCTTATTGACGATGAAACACAGAAATTGCATCGGAATTAAATACAAAATGCACAATGCCGACTTAAGTACAAGAAAACTGACTCTCCATACTGGCTATATTTTGAACCATTCCTGTGACACTAGTTATAGATTCCGATGCTATACTTCAGGTTCACTATATCCCTCTGACCTTCTTATTGACGATGAAACACTGAAATTCCATAGGAATTAAATACAGAAGGCACAATGCTGACTTAAGTACAAGAAAACTGACTCTTCTTACTGTCTAAGTTTGAACCGTTCCTGTGACACTAGTTATAGATTCCGATGCTTCACTTCAGGTTTACGGTATCCCTCTGACCTTCTTATTGACGATGAAACACAGAAATTACATCGCAATTAAATACAAAAGGCACAATGCAAATTTAAATACAATAAAACTGACTATTCTTACTGTCTATGTTTTGAACCATTCATGTGACACTAAATATAGATTCCGATGCTTCACTTCAGGTTTACTGTACCCCTCTGACCTTCTTATTGGCGATGAAACACAGAAATTGCATCGGAATTACATACAAAAGGCACAATGCCGAATTAAGTACAAGAAAACTGACTCTTCTTACTGTCTATGATTTGAACCATTCCTGTGACACTAGTTATAGATTCCGATGCTTCACTTCAGGTTTACTGTATTCCTCTGACCTTCTTATTGACGATGAAACACAGAAATTGCATCGAAATTAAATACAAAAGGCACAATGCCGACCTAAGTACAAGAAAACTGACTCTTCTTACTGTCTATGGTTTTGAACCATTCCTGTGACACTAGTTATAGATTCCGATGTTTCACTTTAGGTTTACTGTATCCCTCTGACCTTCTTATTGACGATGAAACACAGAAATTGCATCGGAATTAACTAAAAAAGGCACAATGCCGACTTAAGTACAAGAAAACTGCCTCCTCTTACTGTCTATGTGTTGAACCATTCCTGTGACACCAGTTATAGATTCCGATGCTTCACTTCATGTTTACTGTATCCCTCTGACCTTCGTACTGACGATGGAACACAGATATTGCATCGGAATTAAATATAAATGGCACAATGCCGACTTAGGTACAAGAAAACTGACTCTTCTTACTGTCTATGGTTTGAACCAATCCTGTGACACTAGTTATAGATTCCGATGCTTCACCTCAGGTTCACTGTATCCCTCTGACCCTCTTATTGACGATGAAACACTGAAATTCAATCGGAATTAAATACAAAAGGCACAATGCCGACTTAAGTACTATAAAACTGACTCTTCTTACTGTCTATGTTTTGAACTTCCTGTGACACTAGTTATAGATTCCGATGCTTCTCTTCAGGTTTACTGTATACCTCTGACCTTCTTATTGACGATGAAACACAGAATTTGCATCGGAATTAAATACAAAAGGCATAATCCCGACTTAAGTACAAGAAAACTGACTCTTCTTACTGTCTATGTTTGAACCATTCCTGTGACACTAGTTATAGATTCCGATGCTTCACTTCTGGTGTACTGTATCCCTCCGACCTTCTTATTGACGATGAAACACAGAAATTGCATCGGAATTAAATACAAAAGGCACAATACCGACTTAAGTACAAGAAAACTGACTCTTCTTACTGTCTATGTTTTGAACAACTCCTGTGACACTAGTTATAGATTCCGATGCTTCACTTCAGGTTTACTGTATTCCTCTGACCTTCTTATTGACGATGAAACACAGAAATTGCATCGGAATTAAATACAAAAGGCACAATGCCGACTTAAGTACAAGAAAACTGACTCTTCTTACTGGCTATATTTTGAACCATTCCTGTGACACTAGTTATAGATTCCTATGCTTCACTTCAGGTTCACTGTATCCCTCTGACCTTCTTATTGACGATGAAACACTGAGATTCCATAGGAATTAAATACAAAAGGCACAATGCTGACTTAAGTACAAGAAAACTGACTCTTCTTACTGTCTATGTTTGAACCGTTTCTGTGACACTAGTTATAGATTCCGATGCTTCACTTCAGGTTTACTGTATCCCTCTGACCTTCTTATTGACAATGAAACACAGAAATTGCATCGGATTTAAATACAAAAGGCACAATGCCGACTTAAGTACAAGAAAACAGACTCCTCTTACTGTCAATGTTTTGAACCATTCCTGTGACACCAGTTATAGATTCCGATGCTTCACTTCATGTTTACTGTATCCCTCTGACCTTCGTATTGAGGATGAAACACAGAAATTGCATCGGAATTAAATATAAAAGTCACAATGCTGACTTAAGTACAAGAAAACTAACTCTTCTTACTGTCTATGCTTTGAACCAATCCTGTGACACTAGTTATAGATTCCGATGCTTCACTTCAGGTTCACTGTATCCCTCTGACCTTCTTATTGACGATAAAACACTCAAATTCCATCAGAATTAAATACAAAAGGCACAATGCCGACTTCAGTACAATAAAACTGGCTCTTCTTACTGTCTATGTTTTGAACCATTCCTGTGACACTAGTTATGGATTCCGATGCTTCACTTCAGGTTTTCTGTATCCCTCTGACCTTCTTATTGACGATGAAACAGAGAATTTGCATCGGAATTAAATACAAAAGGCATAATCCCGACTTAAGTACAAGAAAACTGACTCTTCTTACTGTCTATGTTTTGAACCATTCCTGTGACACTAGTTATAGATTCCGATTCTTCACTTCAGGTTCACTGTATTTCTTTGACCTTCTTATTGACGCTGAAACACCAAAATTCCGTCGGAATTAAATACAAAAGGCACAATGCTGACTTGAGTACCAGAATACTGACTCTTCTTACTGTCTATGTTTTGAACCATTCATATGAAACTCGTTATAGATTCCGATGCTTTACTTCAGTTTTACTGTACCCCTCTGACGTTCCTATTGACGATGAAACATAGAAATTGCTTCGGAATTAAATACAAAAGGCACAATGCCGACTTAAGTACAAGATAACTGACTCTTCTTACTGTCTATGTTTTGAACCATTCCTGTGACACTAGTTATAGTTTCCGATGCTTCACTTCAGGTTTGCCGTATCCCTCCGACCTTCTTATTGACGATGAAACACAGAAATTGCATCGGATAAAATACAAAAGGCACAATGCCGACTTAAGTACAAGAATACTGACTCTTCTTACTGTCTATGTTTTGAACCATTCATGTGACACTAATTATAGATTCAGATGCTTCACTTCAGGTTTACTGTATCCCTCTGACCTTCTTATTGACGATGAAACACAGAAATTGCATCGGAATTAAACTCAAAAAGCACAATGCCGACTTAAGTACAAGAAAACAGACTCTTCTTACTGTCTATGAATTGAACCATTCCTGTGACACTAGTTGTAGATTCCGATGCTTCACTTCCGGTTTACTGTATCCCTCTGACCATCTTATTGACGATGAAACTCAGAAATAGCAACGGGATAAAATAAAAAAGGCACAATGCCGACATAGGTACATGAAAACTGACTCTTCGTACTGTCTATGTTTTGAACCATTCATGTGACACTAGTTATAGATTCCGATGCTTGACTTCAGGTTTACTGTATCCCTCTGACCTTCTTATTGACGATGAAACACAGAAATTGCATCGGAAATAAATACAAAAGGCACAATGCCGAATTAAGTACAAGAAAACTGACTCCTCTTACTGTCTATGATTTGAACCATTCCTGTGACCCCAGTTATAGATTCCGATGCTTCACTTCATGTTTACTGTATCCCTCTGACCTTCGTATTGACGATGAAACACAGAAATTGCATCGGAATTGAATACAAATGGCACAATACCGACTTAAGTACAAGAAAACTGACTCCTCTTACTGTCTATGCTTTGAACCAATCCTGTGACACTAGTTATAGATTCCGACGCTTCACTTCAGGTTTACTGTATCCCTGTGACCTTCTTATTGACGATGAAACACAGAAATTGCATCAAAATTAAATACAAAAGGCACAATGCTGATTTAAATACTGGAAAACTGACTCTTCTTACTGTCTATGATTTGAACCACTCAAGAGACACTAATTATAGATTCCGATGCTTCACTTCAGGTTTACTGTATCCCTCTGACCTTCTTATTGACGATGAAAAACAGAAATTGCATCGGAATTAAATACAAAAGGCACAATCCTGACTTAAGTACAAGAAAACTGACTCTTCTTACTGTCTATGTTTGAACCGTTCCTGTGACACTAGTTATAGATTGCGATGCTGCACTTCAGGTTTACTGTATGCCTCTAACCTTCTTATTAACGATGAAAAACAGAAATTGCATCGGAATTAAATACAAAAGTCACAATGCCGACTTAAGTACAAGAAAACTGACCCTTCTTACTGTCTATGTTTTGAACCATTCCTGTGACACCAGTTATAGATTCCGATGCTTCACTTCATGTTTACTCTATCCCTCTGACCTTCGTATTGACGATAGAAACACAGAAATTGCATCGGAATTAAATACAAAAGGCACAATGCCGACTCCAGTACAAGAAAACTGACTCTACTTACTGTCTATGCTTTGAACCAATACTGTGACACTAGTTATAGATTCCGATGCTTCACTTCAGGTTCACTGTATCCCTCTGACCTTCTTATTGACGATAAAACACTGAAATTTCCATCGGAATTAAATACAAAAGGCACAATGCCGACTTAAGTACAATAAAACTGACTCTTCTTACTGTCTATGTTTTGAACCATTCCTGTGACACTAGTTATAGATTCCGATGCTTCACTTCAGGTTTACTGTATCCCTCTGACCTTCTTATTGACGATGAAACACAGAATTTGCATCGGAATTAAATACAATAGTCACAATGCCGACTTAAGTACAAGAGTACTGACTCTTCTTACTGTCTATGTTTTGAACCATTCCTGTGACACTAGTTATAGATTCCGATGCTTCACTTCAGGTTTACTGTATACCTCTGACCTTCTTATTGACGATGAAACAGAGAATTTGCATCGGAATTAAATACAAAAGGCATAATCCCGACTTAAGTACAAGAAAACTGACTCTTCTTACTGTCTATGTTTTGAACCATTCATGTGACACTAATTATAGATTCCGAAGCTTCACTTCAGGTTTACTGTATGCCTCTGACCTTCTTATTGACGATGAAACACAGAAATTGCATCGGAGTTAAATAAAAAATGCACAATGCCGACTTAAGTACAAGATAACTGACTCTTCTTACTGTCTATGTTTTGAACCATTCCTGTGACACTAGTTATAGATTCCGATGCTTCACTTCAGGTTTGCCGTATCCCTCCGACCTTCTTATTGACGATGAAACACAGAAATTGCATCGGATAAAATACAAAAGGCACAATGCCGACTTAAGTACAAGAAAACAGACTCTTCTTACTGTCTATGTTTTGAACCATTCATGTGACACTAATTATAGATTCAGATGCTTCACTTCAGGTTTACTGTATCCCTCTGACCTTCTTATTGACGAAGAAACACAGAAATTGCATCGGAATTAAATTCAAAAGGCACAATGCCGACTTAAGTACAAGAAAACAGACTCTCTTACTGTCTATAAATTGAACCATTCCTGTGACACTAGTTGTAGATTCCGATGCTTCACATCGGGTTCACTGTATCCCTCTGACCTTCTTATTGACGATGAAACACAGAAATTGAATCGGAATTAAATACAAAAAGGCACAATGCCGACTTAAGTACAATAAAACTGACTCTTCTTACTGTCTATGTTTGAACCATTCCTGTGACACTAGTTATAGATTCCGATGCTTCACTTCCGGTTTACTGTATCCCTCTGACCATCTTATTGACGATGACACTCAGAAATAGCAACGGGATAAAATAAAAAAGCACAATGCCGACATAGGTACATAAAAACTGACTCTTCGTACTGTCTATGTTTTGAAACCATTCATGTGACCCCAGTTATAGATTCCGATGCTTCACTTCATGTTTACTGTATCCCTCTGACCTTCGTATTGACGATGAAACACAGAAATTGCATCGGAATTAAATACAAAAGGCACAACGCCGAATTAAGTACAAGAAAACTGACTCCTCTTACTGTCTATGATTTGAACCATTCCTGTGACCCCCAGTTATAGATTCCGATGCTTCACTTCATGTTTACTGTATCCCTCTGACCTTCGTATTGACGATGAAACACAGAAATTGCATCGGAATTAAATACAAATGGCACAATGCCGACTTAAGTACAGGAAAACTGACTCTTCTTACTGTCTATGCTTTGAACCAATCCTGTGACACTAGTTATGGATTCCGATGCTTCACTTCAGGTTTACTGTATCCCTCTGACCTTCTTATTGACGATGAAACACAGAAATTGCATCGGAATTAAATACAAATGGCACAATGCCGACTTAAGTACAGGAAAACTGACTCTTCTTACTGTCTATGCTTTGAACCAATCCTGTGACACTAGTTATGGATTCCGATGCTTCACTTCAGGTTTACTGTATCCCTCTGACCTTCTTATTGACGATGAAACATAGAAATTGCATCAAAATTAAATACAAAAGGCACAATGCTGATTTAAATACTGGAAAACTGACTCTTCTTACTGTCTATGATTTGAACCACTCAAGAGACACTAATTATAGATTCCGATGCTTCACTTCAGGTTTACTGTACCCCTCTGACCTTCTTATTGACGATGAAACACAGAAATTGCATCGGAATTAAATACAAAAGGCACAATGCTGACTTAAGTACAAGAAAACTGACTCTTCTTACTGTCTATGTTTGAACCGTTCCTGTGACACTAGTTATAGATTCCGATGCTGCACTTCAGGTTTACTGTATGCCTCTAACCTTCTTATTGACGATGAAACACAGAAATTGCATCGGAATTAAATACAAAAGTCACAATGCCGACTTAAGTACAAGAAAACTGACTCTTCTTACTGTCTATGCTTTGAACCATTCCTGTGACACTAGTTATAGATTCCGATGCTTCACTTCATGTTTACTCTATCCCTCTGACCTTCGTATTGACGATAGAAACACAGAAATTGCATCGGAATTAAATACAAAAGGCACAATGCCGACTTCAGTACAAGAAAACTGACTCTACTTACTGTCTATGCTTTGAACCAATACTGTGACACTAGTTATAGATTCCGATGCTTCACTTCAGGTTCACTGTATCCCTCTGACCCTCTTATTGACGATAAAACACTGAAATTCCATCGGAATTAAATACAAAAGGCACAATGCCGACTTAAGTACAATAAAACTGACTCTTCTTACTGTCTATGTTTTGAACCATTCCTGTGACACTAGTTATAGATTCCGATGCTTCACTTCAGGTTTACTGTATCCCTCTGACCTTCTTATTGACGATGAAACACAGAATTTGCATCGGAATTAAATACAAAAGTCACAATGCCGACTTAAGTACAAGAATACTGACTCTTCTTACTGTCTATGTTTTGAACCATTCCTGTGACACAAGTTATAGATTCCGATGCTTCACTTCAGCTTTACTGTATACCTCTGACCTTCTTATTGACGATGAAACACAGAAATTGCATCGGAATACAATACAAAAGGCACAATGCCGACTTAAGTACAAGAAAACTGACTCTTCTTACTGTCTATGATTTTGAACCTTTCCTGTGACACTAGTTATAGATTCCGATGCTCTACTTCAGGTTTACTGTATCCCTCTGACCTTCGTATTGACGATGAAACACAGAAATTGCATCGGATTAAATACAAAAGGAACAATGCCAACTTATGTACGAGAAAACTGACTCTTCTTTCTGTCTATGTTTGAACCATTCCTGTGACACTAGTTATAGATTCCGATGCTTCACTTCCGGTTTACTGTATCCCTCTGACCATCTTATTGACGATGAAACACAGAAATTGCATCGGAATTAAAAACAAAAGGCACAATACCGACTTAAGTACAAGAAAACTGACTCTTCTTACTGTCTATGATTTGAACCAATCCTGGGACACTAGTTATAGATTCCGATCCATCACTTCAGGTTCACTGTATCCCTCTGACCTTATTGACGATGAAACACATAAAATTGCATCGGAATTAAATTCAAAAGGCACAATGCCGACTTATGTACAAGAAAACTGCCTCTTCTTACTGTCTATGTTTGAACCATTCCTGTGACACTAGTTATAGATTCCGATGCTTCACTTCAGGATTACTGTATCCCTCTGACCTTCTTATTGACGATGAAACACAGAAACTGCATCGGAATTAAATACAAAAGGCACAATGCCGACTTAAGTACAAGAAAACTGACTCTTCTTACTGTCTATGTTTTGAACCAATCCTGGGACACTAGTTATAGATTCCGATCCATCACTTCAGGTTCGCTGTATCCCTCTGACCTTATTGACGATGAAACACATAAAATTGCATCGGAATTAAATTCAAAAGGCACAATGCCGACTTATGTACAAGAAAACTGACTCTTCTTACTGTCTATGTTTGAACCATTTCTGTGACACTAGTTATAGATTCCGATGCTTCACTTCAGGATTACTGTATCCCTCTGACCTTCTTATTGACGATGAAACACAGAAATTGCATCGGAATTAAATACAAAAGGCACAATGCCGACTTAAGTACAAGAAAACTGACTCTTCTTACTGTCTATGCTTTGAACCAATCCTGGGACACTAGTTAAAGATTCCGATGCATCACTTCAGGTTCACTGTATCCCTCTGACCTTCTTATTGACGATGAAACACCGAAATTGCATCGGAATGAAATGCAAGAGGAACAATGCCGACTTAAGTACAAGAAGACTGACTCTCCTTACTGTCTATGTTTGAACAATTCATGTGACACTAATTATAGATTCCGATGCTTTACTTCAGGTTTACTGTATCCCTCTGACCTTCTTATTGACGATGAAACGCAGAAATTGCATCGGAATTAAATTTAAAAAGCACAATGCCGACTTAAGTACAAGAAAACTGACTTTTCTTACTGTCTTTGATTTGAACCATTCCTGTGACACTAGTTATAGATTCCGATGCTTCACTTCAGGTTTACTGTTTTCCTCTGACCTTCTTATTGACGATGAAACACAGAAATTGCATCGGAATTAAATTCAAAACTCACAATGCCGACTTAAGTACAAGAAAACAGACTCTTCTTACTGTCTATGAATTGAACCATTCCTGTGACACTAGTTATAGATTCCGATGCTTCACTTCATGTTTACTGTATCCCTCTGACCTTCTTATTGACGATGAAACACAGAAATTGACTCGGAATTAAATACAAATGGCACAATGCCGACTTAAATACAAGAAAACTGACTCTTCTTATTGTCTATGCTTTGAACCAATCCTGTGACACTAGTTATAGATTCCGATGCTTCACTTCAGGTTCACTGTATCCCTCTGACCTTCTTATTGACGATGAAACACTGAAATTCCATCACAATTGAATACAAAAGGCACATTGTCGACTTAAGTACTATAAAACTGACTCTTCTTACTATCTATGATTTGAACCATTCCTGTGGCACTAGTTATAGATTCCGATGCTTCACTTCAGGTTTACTGTATCCCTCTGACCTTCTTATTGACGATGAAACACAGAAATTGCATCGGAATTAAATGTAAAAAGCACAATGCCGACTTAAGTACAAGAAAACTGACTTTTCTTACTGTCTTTGATTTGAACCATTCCTGTGACACTAGTTATAGATTCCGATGCTTCACTTCAGGTTTACTGTATTCCTCTGACCTTCTTATTGACGATGAAACACAGAAATTGCATCGGAATTAAATTCAAAACTCACAATGCCGACTGAAGTACAAGAAAACAGACCCTTCTTACTGTCTATGAATTGAACCATTCCTGTGACACTAGTTATAGATTCCGATGCTTCACTTCCGGTTTACTGTATCCCTCTGACCATCTTATTGACGATGAAACACAGAAATAACATCGGAATAAAATAAAAAACGCACAATGCCGACTTAAGTACAAGAAAACTGACTCCTCTTACTGTCCATGTTTTGAACCATTCCTGTGACACCAGTTATAGATTCCGATGCTTCACTTCATGTTTACTGTATCCCTATGACCTTCGTTGTGACGATGAAACACAGAATATGCATCGGAATTAAATACAAAAGGCACAATGCCGACTTCAGTACAAGATAACTGACTCTTCTTACTGTCTATGCTTTGAACCAATCCTGTGACACTATTTATAGATTCCGATGCTTCACTTCAGGTTCACTGTATCCCTCTGACCTTCTTATTGACGATAAAACACTGAAATTCCATCGGAATTAAATTCAAAAGGCACAATGCCGACTTAAGTACAATAAAACTGACTCTTCTTACTGTCTATGTTTTAAACCATTCCCGTGACACTAGTTATAGATTCCGATGCTTCACTTCAGGTTTACTGTATCCCTCTGACATTCTTATTGACGATGAAACACAGAAATTGCATCGAAATTAAATACAAAAAGCACAATGCCGACTTAAGTACAAGAAAACTGACTCTTCTTACTGTGTATGTTTGAAGCATTCCTGTGACACTAGTTATAGATTCCGATGCTTCACTTCCGGTTTACTGTATCCCTCTGACCATCTTATTGACGATGAAACACAGAAATAGCAACGGGATAAAATAAAAAAGGCACAATGCCGACTTAAGTACAAGAAAACTGACTCTTCTTACTGTCTATGCTTTGAACCATTCATGTGACACTAGTTATAGATTCCGATGCTTCACTTCAGGTTTACTGTATCCCTCTGACCTTCTTATTGACGATGAAACACAGAAATTGCATCGGAATTAAATACAAAAGGCACAATGCCGACTTAAGTACAAGTAAACTGACTCTTCTTACTGGCTATATTTTGAACCATTCCTGTGACAATAGTTATAGATTCCGATGCTTCACTTCAGGTTCACTGTATCCCTCTGACCTTCTTATTGACGATGAAACACTGAAATTCCATAGGAATTAAATACAAAAGGCACAATGCCGACTTAAGTACCATAAAACTGACTCTTCTTACTGTCTATGTTTTGAACCATTCCTGTGACAGTAGTTATAGATTCCGATGCTTCACTTCAGGTTTACTGTATACCTCTGCCCATATTATTGACGATGAAACACAGAAATTGCATCAAAATTAAATACAAAAGGCACAATGCTGATTTAAATACTGGAAAACTGACTCTTCTTACTGTCTATGATTTGAACCACTCAAGTGACACTAATTATAGATTCCGATGCTTCACTTCAGGTTTACTGTATCCCTCTGAACTTCTTATTGACGATGAAACACAGAAATTGCATCGGAATTAAATACAAAACTCACAATGCCGACTTAAGTACAAGAAAACTGACTCCTCTTGCTGTCTATGTTTTGAACCATTCCTGTGACACCAGTTATAGAATCCGATGCTTTACTTCATGTTTACTGTATCCCTCTGACCTTCGTATTGACGATGAAACACAGAAATTGCATCGGAATTAAATACAAATGGCACAATGCCGACTTAAGTACAAGAAAACTGACTCTTCTTACTGTCTATGCTTTGAACCAATCCTGTGACACTAGTTATAGATTCCGATGCTTCACTTCAGGTTTACTGTATCCCTCTGACCTTCTTATTGACGATGAAACACAGAAATTGCATCAAAATTAAATACAAAAGGCACAATGCTGATTTAAATACTGGAAAACTGACTCTTCTTACTGTCTATGATTTGAACCACTCAAGTGACACTAATTATAGATTCCGATGCTTCACTTCAGGTTTACTGTATCCCTCTGACCTTCTTATTGACAATGAAACACAGAAACTGCATCGGAATCAAATACAAAAGGCACAATGCCGACTTAAGTACAAGAAAACTGACTCTTCTCACTGTCTATGTTTTGAACCATTCCTGTGACAGTAGTTATAGATTCCGATGCTTCACTTCAGGTTTACTGTATCCCTCTGACCTTCTTATTGACGATGAAACACAGAAATTGCATCGGAGTTAAATAAAAAATGCACAATGCCGACTTAAGTACAAGATAACTGACTCTTCTTACTGTCTATGTTTTGAACCATTCCTGTGACACTAGTTATAGATTCCGATGCTTCACTTCAGGTTTGCCGTATTCCTCCGACCTTCTTATTGACGATGAAACACAGAAATTGCATCGGATAAAATACAAAAGGCACAATGCCGACTTAAGTACAAGAAAACAGACTCTTCTTACTGTCTATGTTTTGAACCATTCATGTGACACTAATTATAGATTCAGATGCTTCACTTCAGGTTTACTGTATCCCTCTGACCTTCTTATTGACGAAGAAACACAGAAATTGCATCGGAATTAAATTCAAAAGGCACAATGCCGACTTAAGTACAAGAAAACAGACTCTCTTACTGTCTATAAATTGAACCATTCCTGTGACACTAGTTGTAGATTCCGATGCTTCACATCGGGTTCACTGTATCCCTCTGACCTTCTTATTGACGATGAAACACAGAAATTGAATCGGAATTAAATACAAAAGGCACAATGCCGACTTAAGTACAATAAAACTGACTCTTCTTACTGTCTATGTTTGAACCATTCCTGTGACACTAGTTATAGATTCCGATGCTTCACTTCCGGTTTACTGTATCCCTCTGACCATCTTATTGACGATGAAACTCAGAAATAGCAACGGGATAAAATAAAAAAGCACAATGCCGACATAGGTACATGAAAACTGACTCTTCGTACTGTCTATGTTTTGAACCATTCATGTGACTCTAGTTATAGATTCCGATGCTTGACTTCAGGTTTACTGTATCCCTCTGACCTTCTTATTGACGATGAAACACAGAAATTGCATCGGAATTAAATACAAAAGGCACAACGCCGAATTAAGTACAAGAAAACTGACTCCTCTTACTGTCTATGATTTGAACCATTCCTGTGACCCCAGTTATAGATTCCGATGCTTCACTTCATGTTTACTGTATCCCTCTGACCTTCGTATTGACGATGAAACACAGAAATTGCATCGGAATTAAATTTAAAAAGCACAATGCCGACTTAAGTACAAGAAAACTGACTTTTCTTACTGTCTTTGATTTGAACCAATCCTGTGACACTAGTTATAGATTCCGATGCTTCACTTCAGGTTTACTGTATCCCTCTGACCTTCTTATTGACGATGAAACACAGAAATTGCATCAAAATTAAATACAAAAGGCACAATGCTGATTTAAATACTGGAAAACTGACTCTTCTTACTGTCTATGATTTGAACCACTCAAGTGACACTAATTATAGATTCCGATGTTTCACTTCAGGTTTACTGTATCCCTCTGACCTTCTTATTGACGATGAAACACAGAAACTGCATCGGAATCAAATACAAAAGGCACAATGCCGACTTAAGTACAAGAAAACTGACTCTTCTCACTGTCTATGTTTTGAACCAATCCTGTGACAGTAGTTATAGATTCCGATGCTTCACTTCAGGTTTACTGTATCCCTCTGACCTTCTTATTGACGATGAAACACAGAAATTGCATCGGAGTTAAATAAAAAATGCACAATGCCGACTTAAGTACAAGATAACTGACTCTTCTTACTGTCTATGTTTTGAACCATTCCTGTGACACTAGTTATAGATTCCGATGCTTCACTTCAGGTTTGCCGTATTCCTCCGACCTTCTTATTGACGATGAAACACAGAAATTGCATCGGATAAAATACAAAAGGCACAATGCCGACTTAAGTACAAGAAAACAGACTCTTCTTACTGTCTATGTTTTGAACCATTCATGTGAGACTAATTATAGATTCAGATGCTTCACTTCAGGTTTACTGTATCCCTCTGACCTTCTTATTGACGAAGAAACACAGAAATTGCATCGGAATTAAATTCAAAATGCACAATGCCGACTTAAGTACAAGAAAACAGACTCTCTTACTGTCTATAAATTGAACCATTCCTGTGACACTAGTTGTAGATTCCGATGCTTCACATCGGGTTCACTGTATCCCTCTGACCTTCTTATTGACGATGAAACACAGAAATTGAATCGGAATTAAATACAAAAGGCACAATGCCGACTTAAGTACAATAAAACTGACTCTTCTTACTGTCTATGTTTGAACCATTCCTGTGACACTAGTTATAGATTCCGATGCTTCACTTCCGGTTTACTGTATCCCTCTGACCATCTTATTGACGATAAAACTCAGAAATAGCAACGGGATAAAATAAAAAAGCACAATGCCGACATAGGTACATGAAAACTGACTCTTCGTACTGTCTATGTTTTGAACCATTCATGTGACTCTAGTTATAGATTCCGATGCTTGACTTCAGGTTTACTGTATCCCTCTGACCTTCTTATTGACGATGAAACACAGAAATTGCATCGGAATTAAATACAAAAGGCACAACGCCGAATTAAGTACAAGAAAACTGACTCCTCTTACTGTCTATGATTTGAACCACTCCTGTGACCCCAGTTATAGATTCCGATGCTTCACTTCATGTTTACTGTATCCCTCTGACCTTCGTATTGACGATGAAACACAGAAATTGCATCGGAATTAAATACAAATGGCACAATGCCGACTTAAGTACAGGAAAACTGACTCTTCTTACTGTCTATGCTTTGAACCAATCCTGTGACACTAGTTATAGATTCCGATGCTTCACTTCAGGTTTACTGTATCCCTCTGACCTTCTTATTGACGATGAAACATAGAAATTGCATCAAAATTAAATACAAAAGGCACAATGCTGATTTAAATACTGGAAAACAGACTCTTCTTACTGTCTATGAATTGAACCATTCCTGTGACACCAGTTATAGATTCCGATGCTTCACTTCATGTTTACTCTATCCCTCTGACCTTCGTATTGACGATAGAAACACAGAAATTGCATCAGAATTAAATACAAAAGGCACAATGCCGACTTCAGTACAAGAAAACTGACTCTACTTACTGTCTATGCTTTGAACCAATACTGTGACACTAGTTATAGATTCCGATGCTTCACTTCAGGTTCACTGTATCCCTCTGACCCTCTTATTGACGATAAAACACTGAAATTCCATCGGAATTAAATACAAAAGGCACAATGCCGACTTAAGTACAATAAAACTGACTCTTCTTACTGTCTATGTTTTGAACCATTCCTGTGACACTAGTTATAGATTCCGATGCTTCACTTCAGGTTTACTGTATCCCTCTGACCTTCTTATTGACGATGAAACACAGAATTTGCATCGGAATTAAATACAAAAGTCACAATGCCGACTTAAGTACAAGAATACTGACTCTTCTTACTGTCTATGTTTTGAACCATTCCTGTGACACAAGTTATAGATTCCGATGCTTCACTTCAGGTTTACTGTATACCTCTGACCTTCTTATTGACGATGAAACACAGAAATTGCATCGGAATACAATACAAAAGGCACAATGCCGACTTAAGTACAAGAAAACTGACTCTTCTTACTGTCTATGATTTTGAACCTTTCCTGTGACACTAGTTATAGATTCCGATGCTCTACTTCAGGTTTACTGTATCCCTCTGACCTTCGTATTGACGATGAAACACAGAAATTGCATCGGATTAAATACAAAAGGAACAATGCCAACTTATGTACGAGAAAACTGACTCTTCTTTCTGTCTATGTTTGAACCATTCCTGTGACACTAGTTATAGATTCCGATGCTTCACTTCCGGTTTACTGTATCCCTCTGACCATCTTATTGACGATGAAACACAGAAATTGCATCGGAATTAAAAACAAAAGGCACAATACCGACTTAAGTACAAGATAACTGACTCTTCTTACTGTCTATGATTTGAACCAATCCTGGGACACTAGTTATAGATTCCGATCCATCACTTCAGGTTCACTGTATCCCTCTGACCTTATTGACGATGAAACACATAAAATTGCATCGGAATTAAATTCAAAAGGCACAATGCCGACTTATGTACAAGAAAACTGCCTCTTCTTACTGTCTATGTTTCAACCATTCCTGTGACACTAGTTATAGATTCCGATGCTTCACTTCAGGATTACTGTATCCCTCTGACCTTCTTATTGACGATGAAACACAGAAACTGCATCGGAATTAAATACAAAAGGCACAATGCCGACTTAAGTACAAGAAAACTGACTCTTCTTACTGTCTATGTTTTGAACCAATCCTGGGACACTAGTTATAGATTCCGATCCATCACTTCAGGTTCGCTGTATCCCTCTGACCTTATTGACGATGAAACACATAAAATTGCATCGGAATTAAATTCAAAAGGCACAATGCCGACTTATGTACAAGAAAACTGACTCTTCTTACTGTCTATGTTTGAACCATTCCTGTGACACTAGTTATAGATTCCGATGCTTCACTTCAGGATTACTGTATCCCTCTGACCTTCTTATTGACGATGAAACACAGAAATTGCATCGGAATTAAATACAAAAGGCACAATGCCGACTTAAGTACAAGAAAACTGACTCTTCTTACTGTCTATGCTTTGAACCAATCCTGGGACACTAGTTAAAGATTCCGATGCATCACTTCAGGTTAACTGTATCCCTCTGACCTTCTTATTGACGATGAAACACCGAAATTGCATCGGAATTAAATGCAAGAGGAACAATGCCGACTTAAGTACAAGAAGACTGACTCTCCTTACTGTCTATGTTTGAACAATTCATGTGACACTAATTATAGATTCCGATGCTTTACTTCAGGTTTACTCTATCCCTCTGACCTTCTTATTGATGATGAAACACAGAAATTGCATCGGAATTAAATTTAAAAAGCACAATGCCGACTTAAGTACAAGAAAACTGACTTTTCTTACTGTCTTTGATTTGAACCATTCCTGTGACACTAGTTATAGATTCCGATGCTTCACTTCAGGTTTACTGTATTCCTCTGACCTTATTATTGACGATGAAACACAGAAATTGCATCGGAATTAAATTCAAAACTCACAATGCCGACTTAAGTACAAGAAAACAGACTCTTCTTACTGTCTATGAATTGAACCATTCCTGTGACACTAGTTATAGATTCCGATGCTTCACTTCATGTTTACTGTATCCCTCTGACCTTCTTATTGACGATGAAACACAGAAATTGACTCGGAATTAAATACAAATGGCACAATGCCGACTTAAATACAAGAAAACTGACTCTTCTTATTGTCTATGCTTTGAACCAATCCTGTGACACTAGTTATAGATTCCGATGCTTCACTTCAGGTTCACTGTATCCCTCTGACCTTCTTATTGACGATGAAACACTGAAATTCCATCGGAATTGAATACAAAAGGCACATTGTCGACTTAAGTACTATAAAACTGACTCTTCTTACTATCTATGATTTGAACCATTCCTGTGGCACTAGTTATAGATTCCGATGCTTCACTTCAGGTTTACTGTATCCCTCTGACCTTCTTATTGACGATGAAACACAGAAATTGCATCGGAATTAAATTTAAAAAGCACAATGCCGACTTAAGTACAAGAAAACTGACTTTTCTTACTGTCTTTGATTTGTACCATTCCTGTGACACTAGTTATCGATTCCGATGCTTCACTTCAGGTTTACTGTATTCCTCTGACCTTCTTATTGACGCTGAAACACAGAAATTGCATCGGAATTAAATTCAAAACTCACAATGCCGACTTAAGTACAAGAAAACAGACTCTTCTTACTGTCTATGAATTGAACCATTCCTGTGACACTAGTTATAGATTCCGATGCTTCACTTCCGGTTTACTGTATCCCTCTGACCATCTTATTGACGATGAAACACAGAAATAACATCGGAATAAAATAAAAAACGCACAATGCCGACTTAAGTACAAGAAAACTGACTCCTCTTACTGTCCATGTTTTGAACCATTCCTGTGACACCAGTTATAGATTCCGATGCTTCACTTCATGTTTACTGTATCCCTATGACCTTCGTTGTGACGATGAAACACAGAATATGCATCGGAATTAAATACAAAAGGCACAATGCCGACTTCAGTACGAGAAAACTGACTCTTCTTACTGTCTATGCCTTGAACCAATCCTGTGACACTATTTATAGATTCCGATGCTTCACTTCAGGTTCACTGTATCCCTCTGACCTTCTTATTGACGATAAAACACTGAAATTCCATCGGAATTAAATTCAAAAGGCACAATGCCGACTTAAGTACAATAAAACTGACTCTTCTTACTGTCTATGTTTTAAACCATTCCCGTGACACTAGTTATAGATTCCGATGCTTCACTTCAGGTTTACTGTATCCCTCTGACATTCTTATTGACGATGAAACACAGAAATTGCATCGAAATTAAATACAAAAGGCACAATGCCGACTTAAGTACAAGAAAACTGACTCTTCTTACTGTGTATGTTTGAAGCATTCCTGTGACACTAGTTATAGATTCCGATGCTTCACTTCCGGTTTACTGTATCCCTCTAACCATCTTATTGACGATGAAACACAGAAATAGCAACGGGATAAAATAAAAAAGGCACAATGCCGACTTAAGTACAAGAAAACTGACTCTTCTTACTGTCTATGCTTTGAACCATTCATGTGACACTAGTTGTAGATTCCGATGCTTCACTTCAGGTTTACTGTATCCCTCTGACCTTCTTATTGACGATGAAACACAGAAATTGCATCGGAATTAAATACAAAAGGCACAATGCCGACTTAAGTACAAGTAAACTGACTCTTCTTACTGGCTATATTTTGAACCATTCCTGTGACAATAGTTATAGATTCCGATGCTTCACTTCAGGTTCACTGTATCCCTCTGACCTTCTTATTGACGATGAAACACTGAAATTCCATAGGAATTAAATACAAAAGGCACAATGCCGACTTAAGTACCATAAAACTGACTCTTCTTACTGTCTATGTTTTGAACCATTCCTGTGACAGTAGTTATAGATTCCGATGCTTCACTTCAGGTTTACTGTATCCCTCTGACCATATTATTGACGATGAAACACAGAAATTGCATCAAAATTAAATACAAAAGGCACAATGCTGATTTAAATACTGGAAAACTGACTCTTCTTACTGTCTATGATTTGAACCACTCAAGTGACACTAATTATAGATTCCGATGCTTCACTTCAGGTTTACTGTATCCCTCTGAACTTCTTATTGACGATGAAACACAGAAATTGCATCGGAATTAAATACAAAACTCACAATGCCGACTTAAGTACAAGAAAACTGACTCCTCTTGCTGTCTATGTTTTGAACCATTCCTGTGACACCAGTTATAGAATCCGATGCTTTACTTCATGTTTACTGTATCCCTCTGACCTTCGTATTGACGATGAAACACAGAAATTGCATCGGAATTAAATACAAATGGCACAATGCCGACTTAAGTAAAAGAAAACTGACTCTTCTTACTGTCTATGCTTTGAACCAATCCTGTGACACTAGTTATAGATTCCGATGCTTCACTTCAGGTTTACTGTATCCCTCTGACCTTCTTATTGACGATGAAACACAGAAATTGCATCAAAATTAAATACAAAAGGCACAATGGTGATTTAAATACTGGAAAACTGACTCTTCTTACTGTCTATGATTTGAACCACTCAAGTGACACTAATTATAGATTCCGATGCTTCACTTCAGGTTTACTGTATCCCTCTGACCTTCTTATTGACGATGAAACACAGAAACTGCATCGGAATCAAATACAAAAGGCACAATGCCGACTTAAGTACAAGAAAACTGACTCTTCTCACTGTCTATGTTTTGAACCATTCCTGTGACACTAGTTATAGATTCCGATGCTTCACTTCAGGTTTACTGTATCCCTCTGACCTTCTTATTGACGATGAATCACAGAAATTGCATCGGAATTAAATACAAAAGGCACAATGCCGACTTAAGTACAAGAAAACTGACTCTTCTTACTGTCTATGTTTTGAACCAATCCTGGGACGCTAGTTAAAGATTCCGATGCTTCACTTCAGGTTCACTGTATCCCTCTGACCTTCTTATTGACGATGAAACACCGAAATTGCATCGGAATTAAATGCAAGAGGAACAATGCCGACTTAAGTACAAGAAGACGGACTCTCCTTACTGTCTATGTTTTGAACAATTCATGTGACACTAATTATAGACTCCGATGCTTCACTTCAGGTTTACTGAATCCCTCTGACCTTCTTATTGACGATGAAACACAGAAATTGCATCGGAATTAAATTTAAAAAGCACAATGCCGACTTAAGTACAAGAAAACTGACTTTTCTTACTGTCTTTGATTTGAACCATTCCTGTGACACTAGTTATAGATTCCGATGCTTCACTTCAGGTTTACTGTATTCCTCTGACCTTCTTATTGACGATGAAACACAGATATTGCATCGGAATTAAATTCAAAACTCACAATGCCGACTTAAGTACAAGAAAACAGACTCTTCTTACTGTCTATTAATTGAACCATTCCTGTGACACTAGTTATAGATTCCGATACTTCACTTCATGTTTACTGTATCCCTCTGACCTTCGTATTGACGATGAAACACAGAAATTGAATCGGAATTAAATACAAATGGCACAATGCCGACTTAAGTACAAGAAATCTGACTCTTCTTACTGTCTATGCTTTGAACCAATCCTGTGACACTAGTTATAGATTCCGATGCTTCACTTCAGGTTCACTGTATGCCTCTGACCTTATTATTGACGATGAAACACTGAAATTCCATCGGAATTGAATACAAAAGGCACAATGCCGACTTAAGTACTATAAAACTGACTCTTCTTACTATCTATGTTTTGAACCATTCCTGTGACACTAGTTATAGATTCCGATGCTTCACTTCAGGTTTACTGTATCCCTCTGACCTTCTTATTGACGATGAAACACTGAAATTGCATCAAAATTAAATACAAAAGGCACAATGCTGAATTAAATACTGGAAAACTGACTCTTTTTACTGTCTATGATTTGAACCACTCAAGTGACACTAATTCTAGATTCCGATGCTTCACTTCAGGTTTACTGTATCCCTCTGACCTTCTTATTGACGATGAAACACAGAAATTGCATCGGAATTAAATACAAAAGGCACAATGCCGACTTAAGTACAAGAAAACTGACTCTTCTCACTGTCTATGTTTTGAACCATTCCTGTGACAGTAGTTATAGATTCCGATGCTTCACTTCAGGTTTACTGTATTCCTCTGACCTTCTTGTTGACGATGAAACACAGAAATTGCATCGGAATTAAATACAAAAGGCACAATGCCGATTTAAGTACAAGAAAACTGACTCTTCTCACTGTCTATGTTTGAACCATTCCTGTGACACTAGTTATAGATTCCGATGCTTCACTTCAGGTTCATTGTATCCCTCTGACCTTCTTATTGACGATGAAACACTGAAATTCCATAGGAATTAAATACAAAAGGCACAATGCTGACTTAAGTACAAGAAAACTGACTCTTCTTACTGTCTATGTTTGAACCGTTCCTGTGACACTAGTTATAGATTCCGATGCTTCACTTCATTTTTACTGTATGCCTCTAACCTTCTTATTGACGATGAAACACAGAAATTGCATCGGAATTAAATACAAAAGGCACAATGCCGACTTAAGTACAAGAAAACAGACTCTTCTTACTGTCTATGTTTTGAACCATTCCTGTGACACTAATTATAGATTCCGATGCTTCACTTCCGGTTTACTGTATCCCTCTGACCATCTTATTGACGATGAAACACAGAAATAACATCGGAATAAAATAAAAAACGCACAATGCCGACTTAAGTACAAGAAAACTGACTCCTCTTACTGTCCATGTTTTGAACCATTCCTGTGACACCAGTTATAGATTCCGATGCTTCACTTCATGTTTACTGTATCCCTATGACCTTCGTTGTGACGATGAAACACAGAAATTGCATCGGAATTAAATACAAAAGGCACAATGCCGACTTCAGTACAAGAAAACTGACTCTTCTTACTGTCTATGTTTTGAACCAATCCTGTGACACTAGTTATAGATTCCGATGCTTCACTTCAGGTTCACTGTATCCCTCTGACCTTCTTATTGACGATAAAACACTGAAATTCCATCGGAATTGAATACAAAAGGCACAATGCCGACTTAAGTACAATAAAACTGACTCTTCTTACTGTCTATGTTTTGAACCATTCCCGTGACATTAGTTATAGATTCCGATGCTTCACTTCAGGTTTATTGTATCCCTCTGACATTCTTATTGACGATGAAACACAGAAATTGCATCGGAATTAAATACAAAAGGCACAATGCCGACTTAAGTACAAGAAAACTGACTCTTCTTACTGTGTATGTTTGAAGCATTCCTGTGACACTAGTTATAGATTCCGATGCTTCACTTCCGGTTTACTGTATCCCTCTGACCATCTTATTGACGATGAAACACAGAAATAGCAACGGGATAAAATAAAAAAGGCACAATGCCGACTTAAGTACAAGAAAACTGAATCTTCTTACTGTCTATGCTTTGAACCATTCATGTGACACTAGTTATAGATTCCGATGCTTCACTTCAGGTTTACTGTATCCCTCTGACCTTCTTATTGACGATGAAACACAGAAATTGCATCGGAATTAAATACAAAAGGCACAATGCCGACTTAAGTACAAGAAAACTGACTCTTCTTACTGGCTATATTTTGAACAGTTCCTGTGACAATAGTTATAGATTCCGATGCTTCACTTCAGGTTCACTGTATCCCTCTGACCTTCTTATTGACGATGAAACACTGAAATTCCATAGGAATTAAATACAAAAGGCACAATGCCGACTTAAGTACCATAAAACTGACTCTTCTTACTGTCTATGCTTTGAACCATTCCTGTGACAGTAGTTATAGATTCCGATGCTTCACTTCAGGTTTACTGTATCCCTCTGACCATATTATTGACGATGAAACACAGAAATTGCATCAAAATTAAATACAAAAGGCACAATGCTGATTTAAATACTGGAAAACTGACTCTTCTTACTGTCTATGATTTGAACCACTCAAGTGACACTAATTATAGATTCCGATGCTTCACTTCAGGTTTACTGTATCACTCTTACCTTCTTATTGACGATGAAACACAGAAATTGCATCGGAATTAAATACAAAAGGCACAATGCCGACTTAAGTACAAGAAAACTGACTCTTCTTACTGGCTATATTTTGAACAGTTCCTGTGACAATAGTTATAGATTCCGATGCTTCACTTCAGGTTCACTGTATCCCTCTGACCTTATTGACGATGAAACACTGAAATTCCATAGGAATTAAATACAAAAGGCACAATGCCGACTTAAGTACCATAAAACTGACTCTTCTTACTGTCTATGTTTTGAACCATTCCTGTGACAGTAGTTATAGATTCCGATGCTTCACTTCAGGTTTACTGTATCCCTCTGACCATATTATTGATGATGAAAAACAGAAATTGCATCAAAATTAAATACAAAAGGCACAATGCTGATTTAAATACTGGAAAACTGACTCTTCTTACTGTCTATGATTTGAACCACTCAAGTGACACTAATTATAGATTCCGATGCTTCACTTCAGGTTTACTGTATCCCTCTGACCTTCTTATTGACGATGAAACACAGAAATTGCATCGGAATTAAATACAAAAGTCACAATGCCGACTTAAGTTTAAGAAAACTGACTCTTCTTACTGTCTATGCTTTGAACCAATCCTGTGACACTAGTTATAGATTCCGATGCTTCACTTCAGGTTTACTGTATCCCTCTGACCTTCTTATTGACGATGAAACACAGAAATTGCATCAAAATTAAATACAAAAGGCACAATGCTGATTTAAATACTGGAAAACTGACTCTTCTTACTGTCTATGATTTGAACCATTCCTGTGACACTAGTTATAGATTCCGATGCTTCACTTCAGGTTTACTGTATCCCTCTGACCTCCTTATTGACGATGAAACACAGAAATTGGATCGGAATTAAATACAAAAGTCACAATGCCGACTTAAGTACAAGAAAACTGACTCCTCTTACTGTCTGTGTTTTGAACCATTCCTGTGACACCAGTTATAGATTCCGATGCTTCACTTCATGTTTACTGTATCCCTCTGACCATCGTATTGACGATGAAACACAGAAATTGCATCGGAATTAAATACAAATTGCACAATGCCGACTTAAGTTTAAGAAAACTGACTCTTCTTACTGTCTATGCTTTGAACCAATCCTGTGACACTAGTTATAGATTCCGATGCTTCACTTCAGGTTTACTGTATCCCTCTGACCTTCTTATTGACGATGAAACACAGAAATTGCATCAAAATTAAATACAAAAGGCACAATGGTGATTTAAATACTGGAAAACTGACTCATCTTACTGTCTATGATTTGAACCACTCAAGTGACACTAATTATAGATTCCGATGCTTCACTTCAGGTTTACTGTATCCCTCTGACCTTCTTATTGACGATGAAACACAGAAATTGCATCGGAATCAAATACAAAAGGCACAATGCCGACTTAAGTACAAGAGAACTGACTCTTCTTACTGTCTATGTTTGAAGCATTCCTGTGACACTAGTTATAGATTCCGATGCTTCACTTCCGGTTTACTGTATCCCTCTGACCATCTTATTGACGATGAAACACAGAAATAGCAACGGGATAAAATAAAAAAGGCACAATGCCGACTTAAGTACAAGAAAACTGACTCTTCTTACTGTCTATGCTTTGAACCATTCATGTGACACTAGTTATAAATTCCGATGCTTCACTTCAGGTTTACTGTATCCCTCTGACCGTCTTATTGACGATGAAACACAGAAATTGCATCGGAATCAAATACAAAAGACACAATGCCGACTTAAGTACTATAAAACTGACTCCTCTTACTGTCTATGTTTTGAACCATTCCTGTGACACCAGTTATAGATTCCGATGCTTCACTTCATGTTTACTGTATCCCTCTGACCTTCGTATTGACGATGAAACATAGAAATTGCATCGGAATTAAATACAAATGGCACAAAGCCGACTTAAGTGCAAGAAAACTGACTCCTCTTACTGTCTATGCTTTGAACCAATCCTGTGACACTAGTTATAGATTCCGATGCTTCACGTCAGGTTCACTGTATCCCTCTGACCTTCTTAATGACGATGAAACACTGAAATTCCATCGGAATTGAATACAAAAGGCACAATGCCGACTTAAGTACCATAAAACTGACTCTTCTTACTGTCTATGATTTGAACCATTCCTGTGACAGTAGTTATAGATTCCGATGCTTCACTTCAGGTCTACTGTATCCCTCTGACCTTCTTATTGACGATGAAACACAAAAATTGCATCAAAATTAAATACAAAAGGCACAATGCTGATTCAAATACTGGAAAACTGACTCGTCTTACTGTCTATGATTTGAACCACTCAAGTGACACTAATTATAGATTCCGATGCTTCACTTCAGGTTTACTGCATCCCTCTGGCCTTCTTATTGACGATGAAACACAGAACTTGCATCGGAATTAAATACAAAAGGCACAATGCCGACTTAAGTACAAGAAAACTGACTCCTCTTACTGTCTATGCTTTGAACCATTCCTGTGACACCAGTTATAGATTCCAATGCTTCACTTCAGGTTCACTGTATCCCTCTGACCTTCTTATTGACGATAAAACACTGATATTCCATCGGAATTAAATAGAAAAGGCACAGTGCCGACTTAAGTACAATAAAACTGACTCTTCTTACTGTCTATGTTTTGAAGCATTCCTGTGACACTAGTTATAAATTCCGATGCTTCACTTCAGGTTTACTGCATCCCTCTACCCTTCTTATTGACGATGAAACACAGAACTTGCATCGGAATTAAATACAAAAGGCACAATGCCGACTTAAGTACAAGAAAACTGACTCCTCTTACTGTCTATGCTTTGAACCATTCCTGTGACACTAGTTATAGATTCCGATGCTTCACTTCCGGTTTACTGCATCCCTCTGACCATCTTATTGACGATGAAACACAGAAATAGCAACGGGATAAAATAAAAAAGGCACAATGCCGACTTAAGTACAAGAAAACTGACTCTTCTTATTGTCTATGCTTTGAACCATTCATGTGACACTAGTTATAAATTCCGATGCTTCACTTCAGGTTTACTGTATCCCTCTGACCTTCTTATTGACGATGAAACACAGAAATTGCATCGGAATCAAAAAAAAAATTCACAATGCCGACTTAAGTACAAGAAATCTGACTCCTCTTACTGTCTATGTTTTGAACCATTCCTGTGACACCAGTTATAGATTCCGATGCTTCACTTCATGTTTACTGTATCCCTCTGACCTTCGTATTGACGATGAAACATAGAAATTGCATCGGAATCAAATACAAATGGCACAAAGCCGACTTAAGTGCAAGAAAACTGACTCTTCTTACTGTCTATGCTTTGAACCAATCCTGTGACACTAGTTATAGATTCCGATGCTTCACGTCAGGTTCACTGTATCCCTCTGACCTTCTTATTGACGATGAAACACTGAAATTCCATCGGCATTGAATACAAAAGGCACAATGCCGACTTAAGTACCATAAAACTGACTCTTCTTACTGTCTATGTTTTGAACCATTCCTGTGACAGTAGTTATAGATTCCGATGCTTCACTTCAGGTTTACTGTATCCCTCTGACCTTCTTATTGACGATGAAACACAGAAATTGCATCAAAATTAAATACAAAAGGCACAATGCTGATTTAAATACTGGAAAACTGACTCTTCTTACTGTCTATGATTTGAACCACTCAAGTGACACTAATTATAGATTCCGATGCTTCACTTCAGGTTTACTGCATCCCTCTGACCTTCTTATTGACGATGAAACACAGAAATTGCATCGGAATTAAATACAAAAGGCACAATGCCGACTTAAGTACAAGAAAACTGACTCCTCTTACTGTCTATGTTTTGAACCATTCCTGTGACACCAGTTATAGATTCCGATGCTTCACTTCATGTTTACTCTATCCCTCTGACCTTCGTATTGACGATGAAACACAGAAATTGCATCTGAATTAAATACAAATGGCACAATGCCGACTTAAGTACAAGAAAACTGACTCTTCTTACTGTCAATGCTTTGAACCAATCCTGTGACACTAGTTATAGATTCCGATGCTTCACTTCAGGTTTACTGTATCCCTCTGACCTTCTTATTGACGATGAAACACAGAAATTGCATCAAAATTAAATACAAAAGGCACAATGCTGATTTAAATACTGGAAAACTGACTCTTCTTACTGTCTATGATTTGAACCACTCAAGTGACACTAATTATAGGTTCCGATGCTTCACTTCAGGTTTACTGTATCCCTCTGACCTTCTTATTGACGATGAAACACAGAAATTGCATCGGAATCAAATACAAAATCACAATGCCGACTTAAGTACAAGAAAACTGACTCTTCTCACTGTCTATGTTTTGAACCATTCCTGTGACACTAGTTATAGATTCCGATGCTTCACTTCAGGTTTACTGTATCCCTCTGACCTTCTTATTGACGATGAAACACAGAAATTGCATCGGAATTAAACACAAAAGGCACAATGCCGACTTAAGTAAAAGAAAACTGACTCCTCTTACTGTCTATGTTTTGAACCATTTCTGTGACACCAGTTATAGATTCCGATGCTTCACTTCATGTTTACTGTATCCCTCTGACCTTCGTATTGACGATGAAACACAGAAATTGCATCGGATTTAAATACAAATGGCACAATGCCGACTTAAGTACAAGAAAACTGATTCTTCTTACTGTCTATGCTTTGAACCAATCCTGTGACACTAGTTATAGATTCCCATGCTTCACTTCAGGTTTACTGTATCCCTCTGACCTTCTTATTGACGATGAAACACAGAAATTGCATCAAAATTAAATACAAAAGGCACAATGCTGATTTAAATACTGGAAAACTGACTCTTCTTACTGTCTATGATTTGAACCACTCAAGTGACACTAATTATAGGTTCCGATGCTTCACTTCAGGTTTACTGTATCCCTCTGACCTTCTTATTGACGATGAAACACAGAAATTGCATCGGAATCAAATACAAAAGCACAATGCCGACTTAAGTACAAGAAAACTGACTCTTCTCACTGTCTATGTTTTGAACCATTCCTGTGACACTAGTTATAGAATCCGATGCTTCACTTCAGGTTCACTGTATCCCTCTGACCTTCTTATTGACGATGAAACACTGAAATTCCATAGGAATTAAATACAAAAGGCACAATGCTGACTTAAGTACAAGAAAACTGACTCTTCTTACTGTCCATGTTTGAACCGTTCCTGTGACACTAGTTATAGATTCCGATGCTGCACTTCAGGTTTACTGTATCCCTTGGACCATCTTATTGACGATGAAACACAGAAATAACATCGGAATATAATAAAAAACGCACAATGCCGACTTAAGTACAAGAAAACTGACTCTACTTACTGTCTATGTTTTGAACCATTCATGTGACACTAGTTATAGATTCCGATGCTTCACTTCAGGTTTACTGTATCCCTCTGACCTTCTTATTGACGATGAAACACAGAAATTGCATCGGAATTAAATACAAAAGGCACAATGCCGACTTAAGTACAAGAAAACTGACTCCTCTTACTGTCTATGTTTTGAACCAATCCTGTGACACCAGTTATAGTTTCTGATGCTTCACTTCATGTTTACTGTATCCCTCTGACCTTCGTATTGACGATGAAACACAGAAATTGCATTGGAATTAAATACAAAAGGCACAATGCCGACTTCAGTACAAGAAAACTGACTCTTCTTACTGTCTATGCTTTGAACCAATACTGTGACACTAGTTATAGTTTCCGATGCTTCACTTCATGTTTACTGTATCCCTCTGACCTTCGTATTGACGATGAAACACAGAAATTGCATTGGAATTAAATACAAAAGGCACAATGCCGACTTCAGTACAAGAAAACTGACTCTTCTTACTGTCTATGCTTTGAACCAATACTGTGACACTAGTTATAGATTCCGATGCTTCGCTTCAGGTTCACTGTATCCCTCTGACTTCTTATTGACGATAAAACACTGAAATTCCATCCGAATTAAATACAAAAGGCACAATGCCGACTTAAGTACAATAAAACTGACTCTTCTTACTGTCTATGTTTTGAACCATTCCTGTGACACTAGTTATAGATTCCGATGCTTCACTTCAGGTTTACTGTATCCCTCTGACCTTCTTATTGACGATGAAACACAGAATTTGCATCGGAATTAAATACAAAAGCCACAATGCCGACTTAAGTACAAGAATACTGACTCTTCTTACTGTCTATGTTTTGAACCATTCCTGTGACACTAGTTGTAGATTCCGATGCTTCACTTCAGGTTTTCTGTATACCTCTGACCTTCTTATTGACGATGCAACGCAAAATTTACATCGGAATTAAATACAAAAGGCACAATGCCGACTTAAGTACAAGAAAACTGACTCTTCTTACTGTCTATGTTTTGAACCATTCCTGTGACACTAGTTACAGATTCCAATGCTTCACTTCAGGTTTACTGTATCCCTCTGACCATCTTATTGACGATGAAACACAGAAATTGCATCGGAATACAATACAAAAGGCATAATGCCGACTTAAGTACAAGAAAACTGACTCTTCTTACTGTCTATGACTTTGAACTTTTCCTGTGACACTAGTTATAGATTCCGATGCTTTACTTCAGGTTTACTGTATCCCTCTGACCTTCGTATTGACGATGAAACACAGAAATTGCATCGGATTAAATACAAAAGGCACAATGCCGACTTATGTACAAGAAAAGTGACTCTTCTTACTGTCTATGTTTGAACCGTTCCTCTGACACTAGTTGTAGATTCCGATGCTTCACTTCCGGTTTACTGTATCCCTCTGACCATCTTATTGACGATGAAACACAGAAATTGCATCGGAATTAAATACGAAAGTCACAATGCCGACTTAAGTTCAAGAAAACTGACTCTTGTTACTGTCAATGATTTGAACCAATCCTGGGACACTAGTTATAGATTCCGATGCTTAACTTCAGGATTACTGTATCCCTCTGACCTTCTTATAGACGATGAAACACAGAAATTGCATCGGAATTAAATACAAAAGGCACAATCCCGACTTAAGTACAAGAAAACTGACTCTTCTTACTATCTATGTTTTGAACCAATCCTGGGACACTAGTTAAAGATTCCGATGCTTCACTTCAGGTTCACTGTATCCCTCTGACCTTCTTATTGACGATGAAACACAGAAATTGCATCAAAATTAAATACGAAAGGCACAATGCTGATTTAAATACAAGAAAACTGAATCTTCTTACTGTCTATGTTTTGAACAATTCATGTGACACTAATTATAGATTCCGATGCTTCACTTCAGGTTTACTGTATCCCTCTGACCTTCTTATTGACGATGAAACACAGAAATCGCATCGGAATTAAATTTAAAAGGCACAATGCCGACTTAAGTACAAGAAAACTGACTTTTCTTACTGTTTTTGATTTGAACCATTCCTGTGACACTAGTTATAGATTCCGATGCTTCACTTCAGGTTTACTGTATTCCTCTGACCTTCTTATTGACGATGAAACACAGAAATTGCATCGGAATTAAATTCAAAACTCACAATGCCGACTTAAGTACAAGAAAACAGACTCTTCTTACTGTCTATGAATTGAACCATTCCTGTGACACTAGTTATAGATTCCGATGCTTCACTTCATGTTTACTGTATCCCTCTGACCTTCGTATTGACGATGAAACACAGAAATTGCATCGGAATTAAATACAAATGGCACAATGCCGACTTAAGTACAAGAAACTGACTCTTCTTACTGTCTATGCTTTGAACCAATCCTGTGACACTAGTTATAGATTAGGATGCTTCACTTCAGGTTCACTGTATCCCTCTGACCTTCTTATTGACGATGAAACACTGAAATTCCATCGGAATTGAATACAACAGGCACAATGCCGACTTAAGTACTATAAAACTGACTCTTCTTACTATCTATGTTTTGCACCATTCCTGTGACACTAGTTATAGATTCCGATGCTTCACTTCATGTTTACTGTATACCTCTGACCTTGGTATTGACGATGAAACACAGAAATTGCATCGGAATTAAATACAAAAGGCACAATGCCGACTTAAGTACAAGAAAACTGACTCTTCTCACTGTCTATGTTTTGAACCATTCCTGTGACACTAGTTATAGATTCGTATTCCTCTGACCTTCTTATTGACGATGAAACACAGAAATTGCATCGGAATTAAATACAAAAGGCACAATGCCGACTTAAGTACAAGAAAACTGACTCTTCTTACTGGCTATATTTTGAACCATTCCTGTGACACTAGTTATAGATTGCGATGGTTCACTTCAGGTTCACTGTATCCCTCTGACCTTCTTATTGACGATGAAACACTGAAATTCCATAGGAATTAAATACAAAAGGCACAATGCTGACTTAAGTACAAGAAAACTGACTGTTCTTTCTGTCTATGTTTGAACCGTTCCTGTGACACTAGTTATAGATTCCGATGCTGCACTTCAGGTTTACTGTATGCCTCTAACCTTCTTATTGACGATGAAACACAGAAATTGCATCGGAATTAAATACAAAAGTCACAATGCCGACTTAAGTACAAGAAAACTGACTCTTCTTACTGTCTATGTTTTCAACCATTCCTGTGACACTAATTATAGATTCCGATGCTTCACTTCCGGTTTACTGTATCCCTCTGACCATCTTATTGACGATGAAACACAGAAATAACATCGGAATATAATAAAAAACGCACAATGCCGACTTAAGTACAAGAAAACTGACTCTACTTACTGTCTATGTTTTGAACCATTCATGTGACACTAGTTATAGATTCCGATACTTCACTTCAGGTTTACTGTATCCCTGTGACCTTCTTATTGACGATAAAACACTGAAATTCCATCGGAATTAAATACAAAAGGCACAATGCCGACTTAAGTACAATAAAACATACTCTTCTTACTGTCTATGTTTTGAACCATTCCTGTGACACTAGTTATAGATTCCGATGCTTCACTTCAGGTTTACTGTATCCCTCTGACCTTCTTATTGACGATGAAACACAGAATTTGCATCGGAATTAAGTACAAAAGCCACAATGCCGACTTAAGTACAAGAATACTGACTCTTCTTACTGTCTATGTTTTGAACCATTCCTGTGACACTAGTTATAGATTCCGATGCTTCACTTCAGGTTTTCTGTATACCTCTGACCTTCTTATTGACGATGAAACACAAAATTTGCATCGGAATTAAATACAAAAGGCACAATGCCGACTTAAGTACAAGAAAACTGACTCTTCTTACTGTCAATGTTTTGAACCATTCCTGTGACACTAGTTACAGATTCCGATGCTTCACGTCAGGTTTACTGTATCCGTCTGACCTTTTTATTGACGATGAAACACAGAAATTGCATCGCAATACAATACAAAAGGCACAATGCCGACTTAAGTACAAGAAAACTGACACTTCTTACTGTCTATGATTTTGAACCTTTCCTGTGACACTAGTTATAGATTCCGATGCTTTACTTCAGGTTTACTGTATCCCTCTGACCTTCGTATTGACGATGAAACACAGAAATTGCATCGGATTAAATACAAAAGGCACACTGCCGACTTAAGTACAAGAAAACTGACTCTACTTACTGTCTATGTTTTGAACCATTCATGTGACACTAGTTATAGATTCCGATGCTTCACTTCAGGTTTACTGTATCCCTGTGACCTTCTTATTGACGATAAAACACTGAAATTCCATCGGTATTAAATACAAAAGGCACAATGCCGACTTAAGTACAATAAAACATACTCTTCTTACTGTCTATGTTTTGAACCATTCCTGTGACACTAGTTATAGATTCCGATGCTTCACTTCAGGTTTACTGTATCCCTCTGACCTTCTTATTGACGATGAAACACAGAATTTGCATCGGAATTAAATACAAAAGCCACAATGCCGACTTAAGTACAAGAATACTGACTCTTCTTACTGTCTATGATTTGAACCAATTCTGGGACACCTAGTTATAGATTCCGATGCATCACTTCAGGTTCACTGTATCCCTCTGACCTTATTGACGATGAAACACAGAAATTGCATCGGAATTAAATTCAGAAGGCACAATGCCGACTTATGTACAAGAAAACTGACTTTTCTTACTGTCTATGTTTGAACCATTCCTGTGACACTAGTTTATAGATTCCGATGCTTCACTTCAGGATTACTGTATCCCTCTGACCGTCTTATTGACGATGAAACACAGAAATTGCATCGGAATTAAATACAAAAGGCACAATCCCGACTTAAGTACAAGAAAACTGACTCTTCTTACTGTCTATGTTTTGAACCAATCCTGGGACACTAGTTAAAGATTCCGATGCTTCACTTCAGGTTCACTGTATCCCTCTGTCCTTTTTATTGACGATGAAACACAGAAATTGCATCGGAATTAAATTCAAAACTCACAATGCCGACTTAAGTACAAGAAAACAGACTCTTTTTACTGTCCTATGAATTGAACCATTCCTGTGACACTAGTTATAGATTCCGACGCTTCACTTCAGGTTCACTGTATCCCTCTGACCTTCTTATTGACGATGAAACACAGAAATTGCATCAAAATTAAATACAAAAGGCACAATGCTGATTTAAATACAAGAAAACTGACTCCTTCCTACTGTCTATGTTTTGAACATTTCATGTGAAACTAATTATACATTCCGATGCTTCACTTCAGGTTTACTGTATCCCTCTGACCTTCTTATTGACGATGAAACACAGAAATTGCATCGGAATTAAATTTAAAAGGCACAATGCCGACTTGAGTACAAGAAAACTGACTTTTCTTACTGTCTTTGATTTGAACCATTCCTGTGACACTAGTTATAGATTCCGATGCTTCACTTCAGGTTTACTGTATTCCTCTGACCTTCTTATGACGATGAAACACAGAAATTGCATCGGAATTAAATTCAAAACTCACAATGCCGACTTAAGTACAAGAAAACAGACTCTTCTTACTGTCTATGAATTGAACCATTCCTGTGACACTAGTTATAGATTCCGATGCTTCACTTCATGATTACTGTATCCCTCTGACCTTCGTATTGACGATGAAACACAGAAATTGCATCGGAATTAAATACAAATGGCACAATGCTGACTTAAGTACAAGGAAACTGACTCTTCTTACTGTCTATGCTTTGAACCAATCCTGTGACACTAGTTATAGATTAAGATGCTTCACCTCAGGTTCACTGTATCCCTCTGACCTTCGTATTGACGATGAAACACTGAAATTCCATCGGAATTGAATACAAAAGGCACAATGCCGACTTAAGTACTATTAAACTGACTCTTCTTACTATCTATGTTTTGAACCATTCCTGTGACACTAGTTATAGATTCCGATGCTTCACTTCAGGTTTACTGTATCCCTCTGACCTTCTTATTGACGATGAAACACAGAAATTGCATCAAAATTAAATACTAAAGGCACAATGCTGAATTAAATACTGGAAAACTGAGTCTTCTTACTGTCTATGATTTGAACCACTCAAGTGACACTAATTCTAGATTCCGATGCTTCACTTCAGGTTTACTGAATCCCTCTGACCTTCTTATTGACGATGAAATACAGAAATTGCATCGGAATTAAATACAAAAGGCACAATGCCGACTTAAGTACAAGAAAACTGACTCTTCTTACTGTCTATGTTTGAACCATTCCTGTGACACTAGTTATAGGTTCCGATGCTTCACTTCCGGTTTACTGTATCCCTCTGACCATCTTATTGACGATGAAACACAGAAATAGCAACGGGATAAAATAATAAAAGGCACAATGCCGACTTAAGTAAAAGAAAACTGACTCTTCTTACTGTCTATGCTTTGAACCAATCCTGTGACACTAGTTATAGATTAAGATGCTTCACTTCAGGTTCACTGTATCCCTCTGACCTTCTTATTGACGATGAAACACTGAAATTCCATCGGAATTGAATACAAAAGGCACAATGCCGACTTAAGTACTATAAAACTGACTCTTCTTACTATCTATGTTTTGAACCATTCCTGTGACACTAGTTATAGATTCCGATGCTTCACTTAAGGTTTACTGTATCCCTCTCACCTTCTTATGGACGATGAAACACAGAAATTGCAAACAAAATTAAATACAAAAGGCACAATGCTGAATTAAATACTTGAAAACTGACTCTTCTTACTGTCTATGATTTGAACCACTCAAGTGACACTAATTCTAGATTCCGATGCTTCACTTCAGTTTTACTGTATCCCACTGACCTTCTTATTGACGATGAAACACAGAAATTGCATCGGAATCAAATACAAAAGGCAGAATGCCGACTTAAGTACAAGAAAACTGACTCTTCTCACTGTCTATGTTTAGAACCATTCCTGTGACACTAGTTATAGATTCCGATGCTTCACTTCAGGTTTACTGTATCCCTCTGACCTTCTTATTGACGATGAAACACAGAAATTGCATCGGAATTAAATACAAAAGGCACAATGCCGACTTAAGTACAAGAAAACTGACTCCTCTTACTGTCTATGTTTTGAACCATTCCTGTGACACCAGTTATAGATTCCGATGCTTCATTTCATGTTTACTGTATCCCTCTGACCTTCGTATTGACGATGAAACACAGAAATTGCTCGGAATTAAATACAAATGGCACAATGCCGACTTAAGTACAAGAAAACTGACTCTTCTTACTGTCTATGCTTTGAACCAATCCTGTGACACTAGTTATAGATTCCGATGCTTCACTTCCAGGTTTACTGTATCCACTCTGACCTTCTTATGACGATGAAACACAGAAAATTGCATCAAAATTATATACAAAGGCACAATGCTGATTTAAATACTGGAAAACTGACTCTTCTTACTGTCTATGATTTGAACAACTCAAGTGACACTAATTATAGATTCCGATGCTTCACTTCAGGTTTACTGTATACCTCTGACCTTGGTATTGACGATGAAACACAGAAATTGCATCGGAATTAAATACAAAAGGCACAATGCCGACTTAAGTACTAGAAAACTGACTCTTCTTAGTGGCCTAATATTTTGAACCCATTCCTGTGAGACTAGTTATAGATTGCGATGGTTCACTTCAGGTTCACTGTATCCCTCTGACCTCTTATTGACGATGAAACACCAGAAATAACATCGGAATATAATAAAAAAACGCACTATGCCGACTTAAGTACAAGAAAACTGACTCTACTTACTGTCTATGTTTTGAACCATTCATGTGACCACTAGTTATGGATTCCGATGCTTCACTTCATGTTTACTGTATCCCTCTGACCTTCGTATTGACGATGAAACACAGAAATTGCATCAGAATTAAATACAAAAGGCACAATGCCGACTTCAGTACAAGAAAACTGACTCTTCTTACTGTCTATGCTTTGAACCAATACTGTGACACTAGTTATAGATTCCGATGCTTCACTTCAGGTTCACTGTATCCCTCTGACCTTCTTATTGACGATAAAACACTGAAATTCCATCGGAATTAAATACAAAAGGCACAATGCCGACTTAAGTACAATAAAACATACTCTTCTTACTGTCTATGTTTGACCCATTCCTGTGACACTAGTTATAGATTCCGATGCTTCACTCAGGTTTACTGTATCCCTCTGACCTTCTTATTGACGATGAAAACCACAGAATTTGCATCGGAATCTAAAGACACAAGCCACAATGCCGACTTAAGTACAAGAATACTGCCTCTTCTTACTGTCTATGTTTTGAACCATTCCTGTGACACTAGTTATAGATTCCGATGCTTCACTTCAGGTTTTCTGTATACCTCTGACCTTCTTATTGACGATGAAACACAAAATTTGCATCGGAATTAAATACAAAAGGCACAATGCCGACTTAAGTACAAGAAAACTGGACTCTTCTTACCTGTCAATTGTTTTGAACCATTCCTGTGACACTAGTTACAGATTCCGATGCTTCACGTCAGGTTTACTGTATCCGTCTGACCTCTTATTGACGATGAAACACAGAAATTGCATCGGAATACAATACAAAAGGCACAATGCCGACTTAAGTACATGACAAACTGACCTCTTCTTACTGTCTATGATTTTGAACCTTTCCTGTGACACTAGTTATAGATTCCGATGCTTTACCTTCAGGTTTACCTGGATCCCTCTGACATTCGGTATTGACGATGAAACACAGAAATTGCATCGGATTAAATACAAAAGGCGCACTGACGACTTATGTACAAGAAAACTGACTAATCTTACTGTCTATGTTTGAACCATTCCTGTGACACTAGTTATAGATTCCGATGCTTCACTTCCGTTTACTGTATCCCTCTGACCATCTTATTGACGATGAAAACACAGAAAATGCATCGGAATTAAATACAAAGGCACACTGCCGACTCAAGTTCAAGAAAACTGACTCTTTCTTAACTGTCTATGATTTGAACCAATTCTGGGACACTAGTCATAGATTCCGATGCATCACTTCAGGTTCACTGTATCCCTCTGACCTTATTGACGATGACACACCGATATTGCATCGGAATTAAATTCAGAAGGCACAATGCCGACTTATGTACAAGAAAACTGACTTTTCTTACTGTCTATGTTTGAACCATTCCTGTGACAACTAGTTATAGATTCCGATGCTTCACTTCAGGATTACTGTATACCCTCTGACCTCGTATTGGCGATGAAAAACAGAAAATTGCATCGGAATTAAATACAAATGGCACAATGCCCGACTTAAGTACAAGAAAACTGACTCTTTCTTACTGTCTATGCTTTGAACCAATCCTGTGACACTAGTTATAGATTAAGATGCTTCACCTCAGTTCTCTGTATCCCTCTGACCTTCGTATTGACGATGAAACACTGAAATTCCATCGGAATTGAATACAAAAGGCACAATGCCGACTTAAGTACTATAAAACTGACTCTTCTTACTATCTATGTTTTGAACCATTCCTGTGACACTAGTTATAGATTCCGATGCTTCACTTCAGGTTTACTGTATCCCTCAGACCTTCTTATTGACGATGAAACACAGAAATTGCATCAAAATTAAATACTAAAGGCACAATGCTGAATTAAATACTGGAAAACTGACTCTTCTTACTGACTATGATTTTAACCACTCAAGTGACACTAAATCTAGATTCCGATGCTTCACTTCAGGTTTACTGAATCCCTCTGACCTTCTTATTGACGATGAAACACAGAAATTGCATCGGAATTAAATACAAAAGGCACAATGCCGACTTAAGTACTAGAAAACTGACTCTTCTTACTGTCTAAGTTTGAACCATTCCTGTGACACTAGTTATAGGTTCCGATGCTTCACTTCCGGTTTACTGTATCCCTCTGACCATCTTATTGACGATGAAACACAGAAATAGCAACGGGATAAAATAATAAAAGGCACAATGCCGACTTAAGTACAAGAAAACTGACTCTTCTTACTGTCTACGCTTTGAACCAATCCTGTGACACTAGTTATAGATTAAGATGCTTCACTTCAGGTTCACTGTATCCCTCTGACCTTCTTATTGACGATGAAACACTGAAATTCCATCGGAATTGAATACAAAAAACACAATGCCGACTTAAGTACTATAAAACTGGCTCTTCTTACTATCTATGTTTTGAACCATTCCTGTGACACTAGTTATAGATTCCGATGCTTCACTTCAGGTTTACTGTATCCCTCTGACCTTCTTATGGACGATGAAACACAGAAATTGCAACAAAATAAAATACAACAGGCACAATGCTGAATTAAATACTGGAAAACTGACTCTTCTTACTGTCTATGATTTGAACCACTCAAGTGACACTAATTCTAGATTCCGATGCTTCACTTCAGATTTACTGTATCCCTCTGACCTTCTTATTGACGATGAAACACAGAAATTGCATCGGAATTAAATACAAAAGGCACAATGCCGACTTAAGTACAAGAAAACTGACTCCTCTTACTGTCTATGTTTTGAACCATTCCTGTGACACCAGTTATAGATTCCGATACTTCACTTCATGTTTACTGTATCCCTCTGACCTTCGTATTGACGATGAAACACAGAAATTGCATCGGAATTAAATACAAATGGCACAATGCCGACTTAAGTACTAGAAAACTGATTCCTCTTAGTGGCTATATTTTGAACCATTCCTGTGACACTAGTTATAGATTCCGATGCTTCACTTCAGGTTCACTGTATCCCTCTGACCATCTTATTGACGATGAAACACAGAAATAACATCGGAATATAATAAAAAACGCACAATGCCGACTTAAGTACAAGAAAACTGACTCTACTTACTGTCTACGTTTGAACCATTCATGTGACACTAGTTATAGATTCCGATGCTTCACTTCAGGTTTACTGTATCCCTATGACCTTCTTATTGACGATGAAACATAGAAATTGCATCGGAATTAAATACAAAAGGCACAATGCCGACTTAAGTACAAGAAAACTGACTCCTCTTACTGTCTATGTTTTGAACCATTCCTGTGACACCAGTTATAGATTCCGATGCTTCACTTCATGTTTACTGTATCCCTCTGACCTTCGTATTGACGATGAAACACAGAAATTGCATCGGAATTAAATACAAAAGGCACAATGCCGACTTCAGTACAAGAAAACTGACTCTTCTTACTGTCTATGCTTTGAAACAATACTGTGACACTAGTTATAGATTCCGATGCTTCACTTCAGGTTCACTGTATCCCTCTGACCTTCTTATTGACGATAAAACACTGAAATTCCATCGGAATTAAATACAAAAGGCACAATGCCGACTTAAGTACAATAAAACATACTCTTCTTACTGTCTATGTTTTGAACCATTCCTGTGACACTAGTTATAGTTTCCGATGCTTCACTTCAGGTTTACTGTATCCCTCTGACCTTCTTATTGACGATGAAACACAGAAATTGCATCGGAATTAAATTTAAAAGGCACAATGCCGACTTAAGTACAAGAAAACTGACTTTTCTTACTGTCTTTGATTTGACCCCATTCCTGTGACACTAGTTATAGATTCCGATGCTTCACTTCAGGTTTACTGTATTACTCTGACCTTCTTATTAACGATGAAACACAGAAATTGCATCGGAATTAAATTCAAAACTCACAATGCCGACTTAAGTACAAGAAAACAGACTCTTCTTACTGTCTATGAATTGAACCATTCCTGTGACACTAGTTATAGATTCCGATGCTTCACTTCATGTTTACTGTATCCCTCTGACCTTCGTATTGACGATGAAACACAGAAATTGCATCGGAATTAAATACAAATGGCTCAATGCCGACTTAAGTACAAGAAAACTGACTCTTCTTACTGTCTATGCTTTGAACCAATCCTGTGACACTAGTTATAGATTAAGATGCTTCACCTCAGGTTCACTGTATCCCTCTGACCTTCGTATTGACGATGATACACTGAAATTCCATCGGAATTGAATACAAAAGGCACAATGCCGACTTAAGTACTATAAAACTGACTCTTCTTACTATCTATGTTTTGAACCATTCCTGTGACACTAGTTATAGATTCCGATGCTTCACTTCAGGTTTACTGTATCCCTCTGACCGTCTTATTGACGATGAAACACAGAAATTGCATCAAAATTAAATACTAAAGGCACAATGCTGAATTAAATACTGGAAAACTGACTCTTCTTACTGTCCATGATTTGAACCACTCAAGTGACACTAATTCTAGATCCCGATGCTTCACTTCAGGTTTACTGAATCCCTGTGATCTTCTTATTGACGATGAAACACAGAAATTGCATCGGAATTAAATACAAAAGGCACAATGCCGACTTAAGTACAAGAAAACTGACTCCTCTTACTGTCTATGTTTTGAACCATTCCTGTGACACCAGTTATAGATTCCGATGCTTCACTTCATGTTTACTGTATCCCTCTGACCTTCGTATTGACGATGAAACACAGAAATTGCATCGGAATTAAATACAAATGGCACAATGCCGACTTAAGTACAAGGAAACTGACTCTTCTTACTGTCTATGCTTTGAACCAATACTGTGACACTAGTTATAGATTCCGATGCTTCACTTCAGGTTTACTGTATACCTCTGACCTTGGCATTGACGATGAAACACAGAAATTGCATCGGAATTAAATACAAAAGGCACATTGCCGACTTAAGTACTAGAAAACTGACTCTTCTTAGTGGCTATATTTTGAACCATTCCTGTGAGACTAGTTATAGATTGCGATGGTTCACTTCAGGTTCACTGTATCCCTCTGACCTTCTTATTGACGATGAAACACAGAAATAACATCTGAATATAATAAAAAACGCACAATGCCGACTTAAGTACAAGAAAACTGACTCTACTTACTGTCTATGTTTTGAACCATTCATGTGACACTAGTTTTAGAATCCGATGCTTCACTTCATGTTTACTGTATCAATCTGACCTTCGTATTGACGATGAAACACAGAAATTGCATCGGAATTAAATACAAAAGGCACAATGCCGACTTCAGTACAAGTAAACTGACTCTTCTTACTGTCTATGCTTTGAACCAATACTGTGACACTAGTTATAGATTCCGATGCTTCACTTCAGGTTCACTGTATCCCTCTGACCTTCTTATTGACGATAAAACACTGAAATTCCATCGGAATTAAATACAAAAGCCACAATGCCGACTTAAGTACAAGAATACTGACTCTTCTTACTGTCTATGTTTTGAACCATTCCTGTGACACTAGTTATAGATTCCGATGCTTCACTTCAGGTTTTCTGTATACCTCTGACCTTCTTATTGACGATGAAACCACAAACTTTGCATCGGAATTAAATACCAAAGGCACAATGCCGACCTGAAGTACACGACCACTGACTCTTCTTACTGTCCAATGTTTTGAACCATTACTGTGACACTAGTTACAGATTCCGATGCTTCACGTCAGGTTTACTGTATCCGTCTGACCTTCTTATTGACGATGAAACACAGAAATTGCATCGGAATACAATACAAAAGGCACAATGCCGACTTAAGTACAAGAAAACTGACTCTTCTTACTGTCTATGATTTTGAACCTTTCCCTGTGACACTATGTTATAGATTCCGATGCTTTACTTCAGGTTTGCTGTATCCCTCTGACCTTCGTATTGACGATGAAACACAGAAATTGCATCGGATTAAATACAAAAGGCGCACTGCCGACTTATGTACAAGAAAAACTGACTAATCTTACTGTCTATGTTTGAACCATTCCTGTGACCACTAGTTATAGATTCCGATGCTTCACTTCCGGTTTACTGTATCCCTCTGACCATCTTATTGACGATGAAACACAGAAATTGCATCGAAAATAAATACCAAAAGGCACAATGCCGACTTAAGTTCAAGTAAACTGACTCTTCTTACTGTCTATGATTTGAACCAATTCTGGGGACACTAGTTATAGATTCCGATGCATCACTTCAGGTTCACTGTATCCCTCTGACCTTATTGACGATGAAACACAGAAATTGCATCGGAATTAAATTCAGAAGGCACAATGCCGACTTATGTACAAGAAAACGACTTTTCTTTCTGTCTATGTTTGAACCATTCCTGTGACACTAGTTATAGATTCCGATGCTTCACTTTCAGGATTACCTGTATCCCTCTGACCGTCTTATTGACGATGAAACACAGAAATTGCATCGGAATTAAATACAAAAGGCACAATCCCGACTTAAGTACAAGAAAACTGACTCTTCTTACTGTCTATGTTTTGAACCAATCCTGGGACACTAGTTAAAGATTCCGATGCTTCACTTCAGGTTCACTGTATCCCTCTGACCTTCTTATTGACGATGAAACACAGAAATTGCATCGGAATTAAATTCAAAACTCACAATGCCGATTTAAGTACAAGAAAACAGACTCTTTTTTACTGTCTATGAATTGAACCATTCCTGTGACACTAGTTATAGATTCCGATGCTTCACTTCAGGTTCACTGTATCCCTCTGACCTTCTTATTGACGATGAAACACAGAAATTGCATCAAAATTAAATACAAAAGGCACAATGCTGATTTAAATACAAGAAAGCTGACTCTTCTTACTGTCTATGTCTTGAACAATTCATGTGACACTAATTATAGATTCCGATGCTTCACTTCATGTTTTCTGTATCCCTCTGACCTTCGTATTGACGATGAAACACAGAAATTGCATCGGAATTAAATACAAATGGCACAATGCCGACTTAAGTACAAGAAAACTGACTCTTCTTACTGTCTATGCTTTGAACCAATCCTGTGACACTAGTTATAGATTAAGATGCTTCACCTCAGGTTCACTGTATCCCTCTGACCTTCGTATTGACGATGAAACACTGAAATTCCATCGGAATTGAATACAAAAGGCACAATGCCGACTTAAGTACTATAAAACTGACTCTTCTTACTATCTATGTTTTGAACCATTCCTGTGACACTAGTTATAGATTCCGATGCTTCACTTCAGGTTTACTGTATCCCTCTGACCTTCTTATTGACGATGAAACACAGAAATTGCATCAAAATTATATACTAAAGGCACAATGCTGAATTAAATACTGGAAAACTGACTCTTCTTACTGTCTATGATTTGAACCACTCAAGTGACACTAATTCTAGATTCCGATGCTTCACTTCAGGTTTACTGAATCCCTCTGACCTTCTTATTGACGATGAAACACAGAAATTGCATCGGAATTAAATACAAAAGGCACAATGCCGACTTAAGTACAAGAAAACTGACTCTTCTTACTGTCTATGTTTGAACCATTCCTGTGACACTAGTTATAGGTTCCGATGCTTCACTTCCGGTTTACTGTATCCCTCTGACCATCTTATTGACGATGAAACACAGAAATAGCAACGGGATAAAATAATAATAGGCACAATGCCGACTTAAGTACAAGAAAACTGACTCTTCTTACTGTCTACGATTTGAACCAATCCTGTGACACTAGTTATAGATTAAGATGCTTCACTTCAGGTTCACTGTATCCCTCTGACCTTCTTATTGACGATGAAACACAGAAATTGCATCGGAATTAAATACAAAAGGCACAATGCCGACTTAAGTACAAGAAAACTGACTCTTCTTACTGTCTATGTTTGAACCATTCCTGTGACACTAGTTATAGGTTCCGATGCTTCACTTCCGGTTTACTGTATCCCTCTGACCATCTTATTGACGATGAAACACAGAAATAGCAACGGGATAAAATAATAAAAGGCACAATGCCGACTTAAGTACCAGAAAACTGACTCTTCTTACTGTCTACGCTTTGAACCAATCCTGTGACCCTAGTTATAGATTAAGATGCTTCACTTCAGGTTCACTGTATCCCTCTGACCTTCTTATTGACGATGAAACATAGAAATTGCATCAAAATTAAATACTAAAGGCACAATGCTGAATTAAATACTGGAAAACTGACTCTTCTTACTGTCTATGATTTGAACCACTCAAGTGACACTAATTCTAGATTCCGATGCTTCACTTCAGATTTACTGTATCCCTCTGACCTTCGTATTGACGATGAAACACAGAAATTGCATCGGAATTAAATACAAAAGGCACAATGCCGACTTCAGTACAAGAAAACTGACTCTTCTTACTGTCTATGCTTTGAAACAATACTGTGACACTAGTTATAGATTCCGATGCTTCACTTCAGGTTCACTGTATCCCTCTGACCTTCTTAATGACGATAAAACACTGAAATTCCATCGGAATTAAATACAAAAGGCACAATGCCGACTTAAGTACAATAAAACATACTCTTCTTACTGTCTATGTTTTGAACCATTCCTGTGACACTAGTTATAGATTCCGATGCTTCACTTCAGGTTTACTGTATCCCTCTGACCTTCTTGTTGACGATGAAACACAGAATTTGCATCGGAATTAAATACAAAAGCCACAATGCCGACTTAAGTACAAGAATACTGACTCTTCTTACTGTCTATGATTTGAACCATTCCTCTGACACTAGTTATAGATTACGATGCTTCACTTCAGGTTTTCTGTATACCTCTGACCTTCTTATTGACGATGAAACACAAAATTCGCATCGGAATTAAATACAAAAGGCACTATGCCGACTTAAGTACAAGAAAACTTACTCTTCTCACTGTCTATGTTTTGAACCATTCCTGTGACACTAGTTACAGATTCCGATGCTTCACGTCAGGTTTACTGTATCCGTCTGACCTTCTTATTGACGATGTAACACAGAAATTGCATCGGAATACAATACAAAAGGCACAATGCCGACTTAAGTACAAGAAAACTGACTCTTCTTACTGTCTATGACTTTGAACCTTTCCTGTGACACTAGTTATAGATTCCGATGCTTTACTTCAGGTTTACTGTATCCCTCTGACCTTCGTATTGACGATGAAACACAGAAATTGCATCGGATTAAATACAAAAGGCACAATGCCGACTTATGTACAAGAAAACTGACTAATCTTACTGTCTATGTTTGAACCATTCCTGTGACACTAGTTATAGATTCCGATGCTTCACTTCCGGTTTACTGTATCCCTCTGACCATCTTATTGACGATGAAACACAGAAATTGCATCGGAATTAAATACAAAAGGCACAATGCCGACTTAAGTTCAAGAAAACTGACTCTTCTTACTGTCTACGATTTGAACCAATCCTGGGACACTAGTTACAGATTCCGATGCATCACTTCAGGTTCACTGTATCCCTCTGACCTTATTGACGATGAAACACAGAAATTGCATCGGAATTAAATTCAGAAGGCACAATGCCGACTTACGTAGAAGAAAACTGACTTTTCTTACTGTCTATGTTTGAACCATTCCTGTGACACTAGTTATAGATTCCGATGCTTCACTTCAGGATTACTGTATCCCTCTGACCTTCTTATTGACGATGAAACACAGAAATTGCATCGGAATAAATTTAAAAGGCACAATGCAGATTTAAGTACAAGAAAACTGACTTTTCTTACTGTCTTTGATTTGAACCATTCCTGTGACACTATTTATAGATTCCGATGCTTCACTTCAGGTTTACTGTATTCCTCTGACCTTCTTATTGACGATGAAACACAGAAATTGCATCGGAATTAAATTCAAAACTCACAATGCCGACTTAAGTACAAGAAAACAGACTCTTCTTACTGTCTATGAATTGAACCATTCCTGTGACACTAGTTATAGATTAAGATGCTTCACCTCAGGTTCACTGTATCCCTCTGACCTTCTTATTGACGATGAAACACTGAAATTCCATCGGAGTTGAATACAAAAGGCACAATGTCGACTTAAGTACTATAAGACTGACTCTTCTTACTATCTATGTTTTGAACCATTCCTGTGACACAAATTATAGGTTCCGATGCTTCACTTCCAGTTTACTGTATCCCTCTGACCATTTTATTGACGATGAAACACAGAAATAACATCGGAATAAAATAAAAGACGCACAATGCCGACTTAAGTGCAAGAAAACTGACTCCTCTTACTGTCCATGCTTTGAACCATTCCTGTGACACCAGTTATAGATTCCGATACTTCACTTCATGTTTACTGTATCCCTCTGACCTTCGTATTGATGATGAAACACAGAAATTGCATCGGAATTAAATACAAAAGGCACAATGCCGACTTCAGTACAAGAAAACTGACTCTTCTTACTGGCTATGCTTTGAACCAATCCTGTGACACTAGTTATAGATTCCGATGCTTCACTTGAGGTTTACTGTATCCCTCTGACATTCTTATTGACGATGAAACACAGAAATTGCATCGGAATTAAATACAAAATGCACAATGCCGACTTAAGTACAAGAAAAATGACTCTTCTTACTATGTTTGAACCATTCCTGTGACACTAGTTATAGGTTCCGATGCTTCACTTCCGGTTTACTGTATCCCTCTGACCATCTTATTGACGATGAAACACAGAAATAGCAACGGGATAAAATAATAAAAGGCACAATGCCGACTTAAGTACTATAAAACTGACTCCTCTTACTGTCTATGTTTTGAACCATTCCTGTGACACCAGTTATAGATTCCGATGCTTCACTTCATGTTTACTGTATCCCTCTGACCTTCGTATTGAAGATGAAACATAGAAATTGCATCGGAATTAAATACAAATGGCACAAAGCCGACTTAAGTACAAGAAAACTGACTCTTCTTACTGTCTACGCTTTGAACCAATCCTGTCACACTAGTTATAGATTGCGATGCTTCACTTCTGGTTCACTGTATCCCTCTGACCGTCCTATTGACGATGAAACACTGATGTTCCATCGGAATTGAATACAAAAGGCACAATGCCGACTTAAGTACCATAAAACTGACCCTTCTTACTGTCTATGTTTTGAACCATTCCTGTGACACTAGTTATAGATTCCGATGCGTCACTTCAGGTTTACTGTATCCCTCTGACCTTCTTATTGACGATGAAACACAGAAATTGCATCAAAATTATATACAAAAGGCACAATGCTGATTTAAATACTGGAAAACTGACTCTTCTTACTGTCTATGATTTGAACCACTCAAGTGACACTAATTATAGATTCCGATGCTTCACTTCAGGTTTACTGTATCCCTCTGACCTTCTTATTGACGATGAAACACAGAAATTGCATCGGAATTAAATACAAAAGGCACAATCCCGACTTAAGTACAAGAAAACTGACTCTTCTTACTGTCTATGTTTTGAACCAATCCTGGGACACTAGTTAAAGATTCCGATGCTTCACTTCAGGTTCACTGTATCCCTCTGACCTTCTTATTGACGATGAAACACAGAAATTGCATCGGAATTAAATTCAAAACTCACAATGCCGACTTAAGTACAAGAAAACAGACTCTTTTTTACTGTCTATGAATTGAACCATTCCTGTGACACTAGTTATAGATTCCGATGCTTCACTTCAGGTTCACTGTATCCCTCTGACCTTCTTATTGACGATGAAACACAGAAATTGCATTAAATTAAATACAAAAGGCACAATGCTGATTTAAATACAAGAAAGCTGACTCTTCTTACTGTCTATGTCTTGAACAATTCATGTGACACTAATTATAGATTCCGATGCTTCACTTCATGTTTTCTGTATCCCTCTGACCTTCGTATTGACGATGAAACACAGAAATTGCATCGGAATTAAATACAAATGGCACAATGCCGACTTAAGTACAAGAAAACTGACTCTTCTTACTGTCTATGCTTTGAACCAATCCTGTGACACTAGTTATAGATTAAGATGCTTCACCTCAGGTTCACTGTATCCCTCTGACCTTCGTATTGACGATGAAACACTGAAATTCCATCGGAATTGAATACAAAAGGCACAATGCCGACTTAAGTACTATAAAACTGACTCTTCTTACTATCTATGTTTTGAACCATTCCTGTGACACTAGTTATAGATTCCGATGCTTCACTTCAGGTTTACTGTATCCCTCTGACCTTCTTATTGACGATGAAACACAGAAATTGCATCAAAATTATATACTAAAGGCACAATGCTGAATTAAATACTGGAAAACTGACTCTTCTTACTGTCTATGATTTGAACCACTCAAGTGACACTAATTCTAGATTCCGATGCTTCACTTCAGGTTTACTGAATCCCTCTGACCTTCTTATTGACGATGAAACACAGAAATTGCATCGGAATTAAATACAAAAGGCACAATGCCGACTTAAGTACAAGAAAACTGACTCTTCTTACTGTCTATGTTTGAACCATTCCTGTGACACTAGTTATAGGTTCCGATGCTTCACTTCCGGTTTACTGTATCCCTCTGACCATATTATTGACGATGAAACACAGAAATAGCAACGGGATAAAATAATAATAGGCACAATGCCGACTTAAGTACAAGAAAACTGACTCTTCTTACTGTCTACGCTTTGAACCAATCCTGTGACACTAGTTATAGATTAAGATGCTTCACTTCAGGTTCACTGTATCCCTCTGACCTTCTTATTGACGATGAAACACAGAAATTGCATCGGAATTAAATACAAAGGGCACAATGCCGACTTAAGTACAAGAAAACTGACTCTTCTTACTGTCTATGTTTGAACCATTCCTGTGACACTAGTTATAGGTTCCGATGCTTCACTTCCGGTTTACTGTATCCCTCTGACCATCTTATTGACGATGAAACACAGAAATAGCAACGGGATAAAATAATAAAAGGCACAATGCCGACTTAAGTACCAGAAAACTGACTCTTCTTACTGTCTACGCTTTGAACCAATCCTGTGACCCTAGTTATAGATTAAGATGCTTCACTTCAGGTTCACTGTATCCCTCTGACCTTCTTATTGACGATGAAACATAGAAATTGCATCAAAATTAAATACTAAAGGCACAATGCTGAATTAAATACTGGAAAACTGACTCTTCTTACTGTCTATGATTTGAACCACTCAAGTGACACTAATTCTAGATTCCGATGCTTCACTTCAGATTTACTGTATCCCTCTGACCTTCGTATTGACGATGAAACACAGAAATTGCATCGGAATTAAATACAAAAGGCACAATGCCGACTTCAGTACAAGAAAACTGACTCTTCTTACTGTCTATGCTTTGAAACAATACTGTGACACTAGTTATAGATTCCGATGCTTCACTTCAGGTTCACTGTATCCCTCTGACCTTCTTATTGACGATAAAACACTGAAATTCCATCGGAATTAAATACAAAAGGCACAATGCCGACTTAAGTACAATAAAACATACTCTTCTTACTGTCTATGTTTTGAACCATTCCTGTGACACTAGTTATAGATTCCGATGCTTCACTTCAGGTTTACTGTATCCCTCTGACCTTCTTGTTGACGATGAAACACAGAATTTGCATCGGAATTAAATACAAAAGCCACAATGCCGACTTAAGTACAAGAATACTGACTCTTCTTACTGTCTATGATTTGAACCATTCCTCTGACACTAGTTATAGATTACGATGCTTCACTTCAGGTTTTCTGTATACCTCTGACCTTCTTATTGACGATGAAACACAAAATTCGCATCGGAATTAAATACAAAAGGCACTATGCCGACTTAAGTACAAGAAAACTTACTCTTCTCACTGTCTATGTTTTGAACCATTCCTGTGACACTAGTTACAGATTCCGATGCTTCACGTCAGGTTTACTGTATCCGTCTGACCTTCTTATTGACGATGAAACACAGAAATTGCATCGGAATACAATACAAAAGGCACAATGCCGACTTAAGTACAAGAAAACTGACTCTTCTTACTGTCTATGACTTTGAACCTTTCCTGTGACACTAGTTATAGATTCCGATGCTTTACTTCAGGTTTACTGTATCCCTCTGACCTTCGTATTGACGATGAAACACAGAAATTGCATCGGATTAAATACAAAAGGCACAATGCCGACTTATGTACAAGAAAACTGACTAATCTTACTGTCTATGTTTGAACCATTCCTGTGACACTAGTTATAGATTCCGATGCTTCACTTCCGGTTTACTGTATCCCTCTGACCATCTTATTGACGATGAAACACAGAAATTGCATCGGAATTAAATACAAAAGGCACAATGCCGACTTAAGTTCAAGAAAACTGACTCTTCTTACTGTCTATGATTTGAACCAATCCTGGGACACTAGTTACAGATTCCGATGCATCACTTCAGGTTCACTGTATCCCTCTGACCTTATTGACGATGAAACACAGAAATTGCATCGGAATTAAATTCAGAAGGCACAATGCCGACTTACGTAGAAGAAAACTGACTTTTCTTACTGTCTATGTTTGAACCATTCCTGTGACACTAGTTATAGATTCCGATGCTTCACTTCAGGATTACTGTATCCCTCTGACCTTCTTATTGACGATGAAACACAGAAATTGCATCGGAATAAATTTAAAAGGCACAATGCAGATTTAAGTACAAGAAAACTGACTTTTCTTACTGTCTTTGATTTGAACCATTCCTGTGACACTATTTATAGATTCCGATGCTTCACTTCAGGTTTACTGTATTCCTCTGACCTTCTTATTGACGATGAAACACAGAAATTGCATCGGAATTAAATTCAAAACTCACAATGCCGACTTAAGTACAAGAAAACAGACTCTTCTTACTGTCTATGAATTGAACCATTCCTGTGACACTAGTTATAGATTCCGATGCTTCACTTCATGTTTACTGTATCCCTCTGACCTTCGTATTGACGATGAAACACAGAAATTGCATCGGAATTATATACAAATGGCACAATGCCGATTTAAGTACAAGAAAACTGACTCTTCTTACTGGCTATGCTTTGAACCAATCCTGTGACACTAGTTATAGATTCCGATGCTTCACTTGAGGTTTACTGTATCCCTCTGACATTCTTATTGACGATGAAACACAGAAATTGCATCGGAATTAAATACAAAAGGCACAATGCCGACTTAAGTACAAGAAAACTGACTCTTCTTACTGTCTATGTTTGAGCCATTCCTGTGACACTAGTTATAGATTAAGATGCTTCACCTCAGGTTCACTGTATCCCTCTGACCCTCTTATTGACGATGAAACACTGAAATTCCATCGGAGTTGAATACAAAAGGCACAATGCCGACTTAAGTACTATAAGACTGACTCTTCTTACTATCTATGTTTTGAACCATTCCTGTGACACAAATTATAGGTTCCGATGCTTCACTTCCGGTTTACTGTATCCCTCTGACCATCTTATTGACGATGAAACACAGAAATAACATCGGAATAAAATAAAAGACGCACAATGCCGACTTAAGTACAAGAAAACTGACTCCTCTTACTGTCCATGCTTTGAACCATTCCTGTGACACCAGTTATAGATTCCGATACTTCACTTCATGTTTACTGTATCCCTCTGACCTTCGTATTGATGATGAAACACAGAAATTGCATCGGAATTAAATACAAAAGGCACAATGCCGACTTCAGTACAAGAAAACTGACTCTTCTTACTGGCTATGCTTTGAACCAATCCTGTGACACTAGTTATAGATTCCGATGCTTCACTTCAGGTTCACTGTATCCCTCTGACCTTCTTATTGACGATGAAACACAGAAATTGCATCAAAATTAAATACAAAAGGCACAATGCTGATTTAAATACAAGAAAGCTGACTCTTCTTACTGTCTATGTCTTGAACAATTCATGTGACACTAATTATAGATTCCGATGCTTCACTTCATGTTTTCTGTATCCCTCTGACCTTCGTATTGACGATGAAACACAGAAATTGCATCGGAATTAAATACAAATGGCACAATGCCGACTTAAGTACAAGAAAACTGACTCTTCTTACTGTCTATGCTTTGAACCAATCCTGTGACACTAGTTATAGATTAAGATGCTTCACCTCAGGTTCACTGTATCCCTCTGACCTTCGTATTGACGATGAAACACTGAAATTCCATCGGAATTGAATACAAAAGGCACAATGCCGACTTAAGTACTATAAAACTGACTCTTCTTACTATCTATGTTTTGAACCATTCCTGTGACACTAGTTATAGATTCCGATGCTTCACTTCAGGTTTACTGTATCCCTCTGACCTTCTTATTGACGATGAAACACAGAAATTGCATCAAAATTATATACTAAAGGCACAATGCTGAATTAAATACTGGAAAACTGACTCTTCTTACTGTCTATGATTTGAACCACTCAAGTGACACTAATTCTAGATTCCGATGCTTCACTTCAGATTTACTGAATCCCTCTGACCTTCTTATTGACGATGAAACACAGAAATTGCATCGGAATTAAATACAAAAGGCACAATGCCGACTTAAGTACAAGAAAACTGACTCTTCTTACTGTCTATGTTTGAACCATTCCTGTGACACTAGTTATAGGTTCCGATGCTTCACTTCCGGTTTACTGTATCCCTCTGACCATCTTATTGACGATGAAACACAGAAATAGCAACGGGATAAAATAATAATAGGCACAATGCCGACTTAAGAACAAGAAAACTGACTCTTCTTACTGTCTACGCTTTGAACCAATCCTGTGACACTAGTTATAGATTAAGATGCTTCACTTCAGGTTCACTGTATCCCTCTGACCTTCTTATTGACGATGAAACACGCAAATTGCATCGGAATTAAATACAAAAGGCACAATGCCGACTTAAGTACAAGAAAACTGACTCTTCTTACTGTCTATGTTTGAACCATTCCTGTGACACTAGTTATAGGTTCCGATGCTTCACTTCCGGTTTACTGTATCCCTCTGACCATCTTATTGACGATGAAACACAGAAATAGCAACGGGATAAAATAATAAAAGGCACAATGCCGACTTAAGTACCAGAAAACTGACTCTTCTTACTGTCTACGCTTTGAACCAATCCTGTGACCCTAGTTATAGATTAAGATGCTTCACTTCAGGTTCACTGTATCCCTCTGACCTTCTTATTGACGATGAAACATAGAAATTGCATCAAAATTAAATACTAAAGGCACAATGCTGAATTAAATACTGGAAAACTGACTCTTCTTACTGTCTATGATTTGAACCACTCAAGTGACACTAATTCTAGATTCCGATGCTTCACTTCAGATTTACTGTATCCCTCTGACCTTCGTATTGACGATGAAACACAGAAATTGCATCGGAATTAAATACAAAAGGCACAATGCCGACTTCAGTACAAGAAAACTGACTCTTCTTACTGTCTATGCTTTGAAACAATACTGTGACGCTAGTTATAGATCCCGATGCTTCACTTCAGGTTCACTGTATCCCTCTGACCTTCTTATTGACGATAAAACACTGAAATTCCATCGGAATTAAATACAAAAGGCACAATGCCGACTTAAGTACAATAAAACATACTCTTCTTACTGTCTATGTTTTGAACCATTCCTGTGACACTAGTTATAGATTCCGATGCTTCACTTCAGGTTTACTGTATCCCTCTGACCTTCTTGTTGACGATGAAACACAGAATTTGCATCGGAATTAAATACAAAAGCCACAATGCCGACTTAAGTACAAGAATACTGACTCTTCTTACTGTCTATGATTTGAAACCATTCCTCTGACACTAGTTATAGATTACGATGCTTCACTTCAGGTTTTCTGTATACCTCTGACCTTCTTATTGACGATGAAACACAAAATTCGCATCGGAATTAAATACAAAAGGCACTATGCCGACTTAAGTACAAGAAAACTTACTCTTCTCACTGTCTATGTTTTGAACCATTCCTGTGACACTAGTTACAGATTCCGATGCTTCACGTCAGGTTTACTGTATCCGTCTGACCTTCTTATTGACGATGAAACACAGAAATTGCATCGGAATACAATACAAAAGGCACAATGCCGACTTAAGTACAAGAAAACTGACTCTTCTTACTGTCTATGACTTTGAACCTTTCCTGTGACACTAGTTATAGATTCCGATGCTTTACTTCAGGTTTACTGTATCCCTCTGACCTTCGTATTGACGATGAAACACAGAAATTGCATCGGATTAAATACAAAAGGCACAATGCCGAGTTATGTACAAGAAAACTGACTAATCTTACTGTCTATGTTTGAACCATTCCTGTGACACTAGTTATAGATTCCGATGCTTCACTTCCGGTTTACTGTATCCCTCTGACCATCTTATTGACGATGAAACACAGAAATTGCATCGGAATTAAATACAAAAGGCACAATGCCGACTTAAGTTCAAGAAAACTGACTCTTCTTACTGTCTATGATTTGAACCAATCCTGGGACACTAGTTACAGATTCCGATGCATCACTTCAGGTTCACTGTATCCCTCTGACCTTATTGACGATGAAACACAGAAATTGCATCGGAATTAAATTCAGAAGGCACAATGCCGACTTACGTAGAAGAAAACTGACTTTTCTTACTGTCTATGATTTGAACCATTCCTCTGACACTAGTTATAGATTCCGATGCTTCACTTCAGGATTACTGTATCCCTCTGACCTTCTTATTGACGATGAAACACAGAAATTGCATCGGAATAAATTTAAAAGGCACAATGCAGATTTAAGTACAAGAAAACTGACTTTTCTTACTGTCTTTGATTTGAACCATTCCTGTGACACTATTTATAGATTCCGATGCTTCACTTCAGGTTTACTGTATTCCTCTGACCTTCTTATTGACGATGAAACACAGAAATTGCATCGGAATTAAATTCAAAACTCACAATGCCGACTTAAGTACAAGAAAACAGACTCTTCTTACTGTCTATGAATTGAACCATTCCTGTGACACTAGTTATAGATTCCGATGCTTCACGTCATGTTTACTGTATCCCTCTGACCTTCGTATTGACGATGAAACACAGAAATTGCATCGGAATTAAATACAAATGGCACAATGCCGATTTAAGTACAAGAAAACTGACTCTTCTTACTGGCTATGCTTTGAACCAATCCTGTGACACTAGTTATAGATTCCGATGCTTCACTTGAGGTTTACTGTATCCCTCTGACATTCTTATTGACGATGAAACACAGAAATTGCATCGGAATTAAATACAAAAGGCACAATGCCGACTTAAGTACAAGAAAACTGACTCTTCTTACTGTCTATGTTTGAACCATTCCTGTGACACTAGTTATAGATTAAGATGCTTCACCTCAGGTTCACTGTATCCCCTCTGACCTTCTTATTGACGATGAAACACTGAAATTCCATCGGAGTTGAATACAAAAGGCACAATGCCGACTTAAGTACTATAAGACTGACTCTTCTTACTATCTATGTTTTGAACCATTCCTGTGACACAAATTATAGGTTCCGATGCTTCACTTCCGGTTTACTGTATCCCTCTGACCATCTTATTGACGATGAAACACAGAAATAACATCGGAATAAAATAAAAGACGCACAATGCCGACTTAAGTACAAGAAAACTGACTCCTCTTACTGTCCATGCTTTGAACCATTCCTGTGACACCAGTTATAGATTCCGATACTTCACTTCATGTTTACTGTATCCCTCTGACCTTCGTATTGATGATGAAACACAGAAATTGCATCGGAATTAAATACAAAAAGGCACAATGCCGACTTCAGTACAAGAAAACTGACTCTTCTTACTGGCTATGCTTTGAACCAATCCTGTGACACTAGTTATAGATTCCGATGCTTCACTTGAGGTTTACTGTATCCCTCTGACATTCTTATTGACGATGAAACACAGAAATTGCATCGGAATTAAATACAAAATGCACAATTCCGACTTAAGTACAAGAAAAACTGACTCTTCTTACTGTCTATGTTTGAACCATTCCTGTGACACTAGTTATAGGTTCCGATGCTTCACTTCCGGTTTACTGTATCCCTCTGACCATCTTATTGACGATGAAACACAGAAATAGCAACGGGATAAAATAATAAAAGGCACAATGCCGACTTAAGTACAAGAAAACTGACTCTTCTTACTGTCTATGTTTTGAACCATTCATGTGACACTAGTTATAGATTCCGATGCTTCACTTCAGGTTTATTGCATCCCTCTGACCTTCTTATCGACGATTAAACACAGAAATTGCATCGGAATTAAACACAAAAGGCACAACGCCGACTTAAGTACAAGAAAACTGACTCCTCTTACTGTCTATGTTTTGAACCATTCCTGTGACACCAGTTATAGATTCCGATGCTTCACTTCATGTTTACTGTATCCCTCTGACCTTCGTATTGAAGATGAAACATAGAAATTGCATCGGAATTAAATACAAATGGCACAAAGCCGACTTAAGTACAAGAAAACTGACTCTTCTTACTGTCTACGCTTTGAACCAATCCTGTCACACTAGTTATAGATTGCGATGCTTCACTTCTGGTTCACTGTATCCCTCTGACCGTCCTATTGACGATGAAACACTGATGTTCCATCGGAATTGAATACAAAAGGCACAATGCCGACTTAAGTACCATAAAACTGACCCTTCTTACTGTCTATGTTTTGAACCATTCCTGTGACACTAGTTATAGATTCCGATGCTTCACTTCAGGTTTACTGTATCCCTCTGACCTTCTTATTGACGATGAAAGACAGAAATTGCATCAAAATTAAATACAAAAGGCACAATGCTGATTTAAATACTGGAAAACTGACTCTTCTTACTGTCTATGATTTGAACCACTCAAGTGACACTAATTATAGATTCCGATGCTTCACTTCAGGTTTACTGTATCCCTCTGACCTTCGTATTGACGATGAAACACAGAAATTGCATCGGAATTAAATACAAATGGCACAATGCCGACTTAAGTACAAGAAAACTGACTCTTCTTACTGTCTATGCTTTGAACCAATCCTGTGACACTAGTTATAGATTCCGATGCTTCACTTCAGGTTCACTGTATCCCTCTGACCTTCTTATTGACGATAAAACACTGAAATTCCTTCGGAATTAAATACAAAAGGCACAATGCCGACTTAAGTCCAATAAAACATACTCTTCTTACTGTCTATGTTTTGAACCATTCCTGTGACACTAGTTATAGATTCCGATGCTTCACTTCAGGTTTACTGTATCCCTCTGACCTTCTTATTGACGATGAAACACAGAATTTGCATCGGAATTAAATACAAAAGCCACAATGCCGACTTAAGTACAAGAATACTGACTCTTCTTACTGTCTATGTTTTGAACCATTCCTGTGACACTAGTTATAGATTCCGATGCTTCACTTCAGGTTTTCTGTATACCTCTGACCTTCTTATTGACGATGAAACACAAAAATTTGCATCGGAATTAAATACAAAAGGCACAATGCCGACTGAAGTACAAGAAAACTGACTCTTCTTACTGTCAATGTTTTGAACCATTCCTGTGACACTAGTTACAGATTCCGATGCTTCACGTCAGGTTTACTGTATCCGTCTGACCTTCTTATTGACGATGAAACACAGAAATTGCATCGGAATACAATACAAAAGGCACAATGCCGACTTAAGTACAAGAAAACTGACTCTTCTTACTGTCTATGATTTTTAACCTTTCCTGTGACACTAGTTATAGATTCCGATGCTTTACTTCAGGTTTACTGTATCCCTCTGACCTTCGTATTGACGATGAGACACAGAAATTGCATCGGATTAAATACAAAAGGCGCACTGCCGACTTATGTAGAAGAAAACTGACTAATCTTACTGTCTATGTTTGAACCATTCCTGTGACACTAGTTATAGATTCCGATGCTTCACTTCCGGTTTACTGTATCCCTCTGACCATCTTATTGACGATGAAACACAGAAATTGCATCGGAAATAAATACAAAAGGCACAATGCCGACTTAAGTTCAAGAAAACTGACTCTTCTTACTGTCTATGATTTGAACCAATTCTGGGACACTAGTTATAGATTCCGATGCATCACTTCAGGTTCACTGTATCCCTCTGACCTTATTGACGATGAAACACAGAAATTGCATCGGAATTAAATTCAGAAGGCACAATGCCGACTTTTGTACAAGAAAACGGACTTTTCTTTCTGTCTATGTTTGAACCATTCCTGTGACACTAGTTATAGATTCCGATGCTTCACTTCAGGATTACTGTATCCCTCTGACCGTCTTATTGACGATGAAACACAGAAATTGCATCGGAATTAAATACAAAAGGCACAATCCCGACTTAAGTACAAGAAAACTGACTCTTCTTACTGTCTATGTTTTGAACCAATCCTGGGACACTAGTTAAAGATTCCGATGCTTCACTTCAGGTGCACTGTATCCCTCTGACCTTCTTATTGACGATGAAACACAGAAATTGCTTCGGAATTAAATTCAAAACTCACAATGCCGACTTAAGTACAAGAAAACAGACTCTTTTTTACTGTCTATGAATTGAACCATTCCTGTGACACTAGTTATAGATTCCGATGCTTCACTTCAGGTTCACTGTATCCCTCTGACCTTCTTATTGACGATGAAACACAGAAATTGCATCAAAATTAAATACAAAAGGCACAATGCTGATTTAAATACAAGAAAACTGACTCTTCTTACTGTCTATGTCTTGAACAATTCATGTGACACTAATTATAGATTCCGATGCTTCACTTCATGTTTTCTGTATCCCTCTGACCTTCGTATTGACGATGAAACACAGAAATTGCATCGGAATTAAATACAAATGGCACAATGCCGACTTAAGTACAAGAAAACTGACTCTTCTTACTGTCTATGCTTTGAACCAATCCTGTGACACTAGTTATAGATTAAGATGCTTCACCTCAGGTTCACTGTATCCCTTTGACCTTCGTATTGACGATGAAACACTGAAATTCCATCGGAATTGAATACAAAAGGCACAATGCCGACTTAAGTACTATAAAACTGACTCTTCTTACTATCTATGTTTTGAACCATTCCTGTGACACTAGTTATAGATTCCGATGCTTCACTTCAGGTTTACTGTATCCCTCTGACCTTCTTATTGACGATGAAACACAGAAATTGCATCAAAATTATATACTAAAGGCACAATGCTGAGTTAAATACTGGAAAACTGACTCTTCTTACTGTCTATGATTTGAACCACTCAAGTGACACTAATTCTAGATTCCGATGCTTCACTTCAGGTTTACTGAATCCCTCTGACCTTCTTATTGACGATGAAACACAGAAATTGCATCGGAATTAAATACAAAAGGCACAATGCCGACTTAAGTACAAGAAAACTGACTCTTCTTACTGTCTATGTTTGAACCATTCCTGTGACACTAGTTATAGGTTCCGATGCTTCACTTCCGGTTTACTGTATCCCTCTGACCATCTTATTGAAGATGAAACACAGAAATAGCAACGGGATAAAATAATAATAGGCACAATGCCGACTTAAGTACAAGAAAACTGACTCTTCTTACTGTCTACGCTTTGAACCAATCCTGTGACACTAGTTATAGATTAAGATGCTTCACTTCAGGTTCACTGTATCCCTCTGACCTTCTTATTGACGATGAAACACAGAAATTGCATCGGAATTAAATACAAAAGGCACAATGCCGACTTAAGTACAAGAAAACTGACTCTTCTTACTGTCTATGTTTGAACCATTCCTGTGACACTAGTTATAGGTTCCGATGCTTCACTTCCGGTTTACTGTATCCCTCTGACCATCTTATTGACGATGAAACACAGAAATAGCAACGGGATAAAATAATAAAAGGCACAATGCCGACTTAAGTACCAGAAAACTGACTCTTCTTACTGTCTACGCTTTGAACCAATCCTGTGACCCTAGTTATAGATTAAGATGCTTCACTTCAGGTTCACTGTATCCCTCTGACCTTCTTATTGACGATGAAACATAGAAATTGCATCAAAATTAAATACTAAAGGCACAATGCTGAATTAAATACTGGAAAACTGACTCTTCTTACTGTCTATGATTTGAACCACTCAAGTGACACTAATTCTAGATTCCGATGCTTCACTTCAGATTTACTGTATCCCTCTGACCTTCGTATTGACGATGAAACACAGAAATTGCATCGGAATTAAATACAAAAGGCACAATGCCGACTTCAGTACAAGAAAACTGACTCTTCTTACTGTCTATGCTTTGAAACAATACTGTGACACTAGTTATAGATTCCGATGCTTCACTTCAGGTTCACTGTATCCCTCTGACCTTCTTATTGACGATAAAACACTGAAATTCCATCGGAATTAAATACAAAAGGCACAATGCCGACTTAAGTACAATAAAACATACTCTTCTTACTGTCTATGTTTTGAACCATTCCTGTGACACTAGTTATAGATTCCGATGCTTCACTTCAGGTTTACTGTATCCCTCTGACCTTCTTGTTGACGATGAAACACAGAATTTGCATCGGAATTAAATACAAAAGCCACAATGCCGACTTAAGTACAAGAATACTGACTCTTCTTACTGTCTATGATTTGAACCATTCCTCTGACACTAGTTATAGATTACGATGCTTCACTTCAGGTTTTCTGTATACCTCTGACCTTTTTATTGACGATGAAACACAAAATTCGCATCGGAATTAAATACAAAAGGCACTATGCCGACTTAAGTACAAGAAAACTTACTCTTCTCACTGTCTATGTTTTGAACCATTCCTGTGACACTAGTTACAGATTCCGATGCTTCACGTCAGGTTTACTGTATCCGTCTGACCTTCTTATTGACGATGAAACACAGAAATTGCATCGGAATACAATACAAAAGGCACAATGCCGACTTAAGTACAAGAAAACTAACTCTTCTTACTGTCTATGACTTTGAACCTTTCCTGTGACACTAGTTATAGATTCCGATGCTTTACTTCAGGTTTACTGTATCCCTCTGACCTTCGTATTGACGATGAAACACAGAAATTGCATCGGATTAAATACAAAAGGCACAATGCCGACTTATGTACAAGAAAACTGACTAATCTTACTGTCTATGTTTGAACCATTCCTGTGACACTAGTTATAGATTCCGATGCTTCACTTCCGGTTTACTGTATCCCTCTGACCATCTTATTGACGATGAAACACAGAAATTGCATCGGAATTAAATACAAAAGGCACAATGCCGACTTAAGTTCAAGAAAACTGACTCTTCTTACTGTCTATGATTTGAACCAATCCTGGGACACTAGTTACAGATTCCGATGCATCACTTCAGGTTCACTGTATCCCTCTGACCTTATTGACGATGAAACACAGAAATTGCATCGGAATTAAATTCAGAAGGCACAATGCCGACTTATGTACAAGAAAACTGACTTTTCTTACTGTCTATGTTTGAACCATTCCTGTGACACTAGTTATAGATTCCGATGCTTCACTTCAGGATTACTGTATCCCTCTGACCTTCTTGTTGACGATGAAACACAGAAATTGCATCGGAATAAATTTAAAAGGCACAATGCAGACTTAAGTACAAGAAAACTGACTTTTCTTACTGTCTTTGATTTGAACCATTCCTGTGACACTATTTATAGATTCCGATGCTTCACTTCAGGTTTACTGTATTCCTCTGACCTTCTTATTGACGATGAAACACAGAAATTGCATCGGAATTAAATTCAAAACTCACAATGCCGACTTAAGTACAAGAAAACAGACTCTTCTTACTGTCTATGAATTGAACCATTCCTGTGACACTAGTTATAGATTCCGATGCTTCACTTCATGTTTACTGTATCCCTCTGACCTTTGTATTGACGATGAAACACAGAAATTGCATCGAAATTAAATACAAAAGGCACAATGCCGACTTAAGTACAAGAAAACTGACTCTTCTTACTGTCTTTGATTTGAACCATTCCTGTGACACTAGTTATAGATTCCGATGCTTCACTTCATGTTTACTGTATCCCTCTGACCTTCGTATTGACGATGAAACACAGAAATTGCATCGGAATTAAATACAAATGGCACAATGCCGATTTAAGTACAAGAAAACTGACTCTTCTTACTGGCTATGCTTTGAACCAATCCTGTGACACTAGTTATAGATTCCGATGCTTCACTTGAGGTTTACTGTATCCCTCTGACATTCTTATTGACGATGAAACACAGAAATTGCATCGGAATTAAATACAAAAGGCACAATGCCGACTTAAGTACAAGAAAACTGACTCTTCTTACTGTCTATGTTTGAACCATTCCTGTGACACTAGTTATAGATTAAGATGCTTCACCTCAGGTTCACTGTATCCCTCTGACCTTCTTATTGACGATGAAACACTGAAATTCCATCGGAGTTGAATACAAAAGGCACAATGCCGACTTAAGTACTATAAGACTGACTCTTCTTACTATCTATGTTTTGAACCATTCCTGTGACACAAATTATAGGTTCCGATGCTTCACTTCCGGTTTACTGTATCCCTCTGACCATCTTATTGACGATGAAACACAGAAATAACATCGGAATAAAATAAAAGACGCACAATGCCGACTTAAGTACAAGAAAACTGACTCCTCTTACTGTCCATGCTTTGAACCATTCCTGTGACACCAGTTATAGATTCCGATACTTCACTTCATGTTTACTGTATCCCTCTGACCTTCGTATTGATGATGAAACACAGAAATTGCATCGGAATTAAATACAAAAGGCACAATGCCGACTTCAGTACAAGAAAACTGACTCTTCTTACTGGCTATGCTTTGAACCAATCCTGTGACACTAGTTATAGATTCCGATGCTTCACTTGAGGTTTACTGTATCCCTCTGACATTCTTATTGACGGTGAAACACAGAAATTGCATCGGAATTAAATACAAAATGCACAATGCCGACTTAAGTACAAGAAAACTGACTCTTCTTACTGTCTATGTTTGAACCATTCCTGTGACACTAGTTATAGGTTCCGATGCTTCACTTCCGGTTTACTGTATCCCTCTGACCAATCTTATTGACGATGAAACACAGAAATAGCAACGGGATAAAATAATAAAAGGCACAATGCCGACTTAAGTACAAGAAAACTGACTCTTCTTACTGTCTATGTTTTGACCATTCATGTGACACTAGTTATAGATTCCGATGCTTCACTTCAGGTTTATTGCATCCCTCTGACCTTCTTATTGACGATTAAACACAGAAATTGCATCGGAATTAAACACAAAAGGCACAAAGCAGACTTAAGTACAAGAAAACTGACTCCTCTTACTGTCTATGTTTTGAACCATTCCTGTGACACCAGTTATAGATTCCGATGCTTCACTTCATGTTTACTGTATCCCTCTGACCTTCGTATTGAAGATGAAACATAGAAATTGCATCGGAATTAAATACAAATGGCACAAAGCCGACTTAAGTACAAGAAAACTGACTCTTCTTACTGTCTACGCTTTGAACCAATCCTGTCACACTAGTTATAGATTGCGATGCTTCACTTCAGGTTTACTGTATCCCTCTGACCTTCTTATTGACGATGAAACACAGAAATTGCATCAAAATTAAATACAAAAGGCACAATGCTGATTTAAATACTGGAAAACTGACTCTTCTTACTGTCTATGATTTGAATCACTCAAGTGACACTAATTATAGATTCCGATGCTTCACTTCAGGTTTACTGTATCCCTCTGACCTTCGTATTGACGATGAAACACAGAAATTGCATCGGAATTAAATACAAATGGCACAATGCCGACTTAAGTACAAGAAAACTGACTCTTCTTACTGTCTATGCTTTGAACCAATCCTGTGACACTAGTTATAGATTCCGATGCTTCACTTCAGGTTTACTGTATCACTCTGACCTTCTTATTGACGATGAAACACAGGAATTGCATCAAAATAATATACAAAAGGCACAATGCTCATTTAAATACTGGAAAACTGACTCTTCTTACTGTCTATGATTTGAACAACTCAAGTGACACTAATTATAGATTCCGATGCTTCACTACAGGTTTACTGTATACCTCTGACCTTGGTATTGACGATGAAACACAGAAATTGCATCGGAATTAAATACAAAAAGCACAATGCCGACTTAAGTACTAGAAAACTGACTCCTCTTAGTGGCTATATTTTGAACCATTCCTGTGACACTAGTTATAGATTGCGATGGTTCACTTCAGGTTCACTGTATCCCTCTGACCATCTTATTGACGATGAAACACAGAAATAACATCGGAATATAATAAAAAACGCACAATGCCGACTTAAGTACAAGAAAACTGACTCTACTTACTGTCTATGTTTGAACCATTCATGTGACACTTGTTATAGATTCCGATGCTTCACTTCAGGTTTACTGTATCCCCTATGACCTTCTTATTGACGATGAAACACAGAAATTGCATCGGAATTAAATACAAAAGGCACAATGCCGACTTAAGTACAAGAAAACTGACTCCTCTTACTGTCTATGTTTTGAACCATTCCTGTGATACCAGTTATAGATTCCGATGCTTCACTTCATGTTTACTGTATCCCTCTGACCTTCGTATTGGACGATGAAACACAGAAATTGCATCGGAATTAAATACAAAAGGCACAATGCCGACTTCAGTACAAGAAAACTGACTCTTCTTACTGTCTATGCTTCGAAACAATACTGTGACACTAGTTATAGATTCCGATGCTTCACTTCAGGTTCACTGTATCCCTCTGACCTTCTTATTGACGATAAAACACTGAAATTCCATCGGAATTAAATACAAAAGGCACAATGCCGACTTAAGTACAATAAAACATACTCTTCTTACTGTCTATGTTTTGAACCATTCCTGTGACACTAGTTATAGATTCCGAAGCTTCACTTCAGGTTTACTGTATCCCTCTGACCTTCTTATTGACGATGAAACACAGAATTTGCATCGGAATTAAATACAAAAGCCACAATGCCGACTTAAGTACAAGAATACTGACTCTTCCTACTGTCTATGATTTGAACCATTCCTGTGACACTAGTTATAGATTCCGATGCTTCACTTCAGGTTTTCTGTATACCTCTGACCTTCTTATTGACGATGAAACACAAAATTTGCATCGGAATTAAATACAAAAGGCACAATGCCGACTTAAGTACAAGAAAACTTACTCTTCTCACTGTCTATGTTTTGAACCATTCCTGTGACACTAGTTACAGATTCCGATGCTTCACGTCAGGTTTACTGTATCCGTCTGACCTTCTTGTTGACGATGAAACACAGAAATTGCATCGGAATACAATACAAAAGGCACAATGCCGACTTCAGTACAAGAAAACTGACTCTTCTTACTGTCTATGATTTTGAACCTTTCCTGTGACACTAGTTATAGATTCCGATGCTTTACTTCAGGTTTACTGTATCCCTCTGACCTTCGTATTAACGATGAAACACAGAAAATGCATCGGATTAAATACAAAAGGCACAATGCCGACTTATGTACAAGAAAACTGACTAATCTTACTGTCTATGTTTGAACCATTCCTGTGACACTAGTTATAGATTCCGATGCTTCACTTCCGGTTTACTGTATCCCTCTGACCATCTTATTGACGATGAAACACAGAAAATGCATCGGAATTAAATACAAAAGGCACAATGCCGACTTAAGTTCAAGAAAACTGACTCTTCTTACTGTCTTTGATTTGAACCATTCCTGTGACACTAGTTATAGATTCCGATGCATCACTTCAGGTTTACTGTATCCCTCTGACCTTCTTATTGACGATGAAACACAGAAATTGCATCAAAATTAAATACTAAAGGCACAATGCTGAATTAAATACTGGAAAACTGACTCTTCTTACTGTCTATGATTTGAACCACTCAAGTGACACTAATTCTAGATTCCGATGCTTCACTTCAGGTTTACTGAATCCCTCTGACCTTCTTATTGACGATGAAACACAGAAATTGCATCGGAATTAAATACAAAAGGCACAATGCCGACTTAAGTACAAGAAAACTGACTCTTCTTACTGTCTATGTTTGAACCATTCCTGTGACACTAGTTATAGGTTCCGATGCTTCACTTCCGGTATACTGTATCCCTCTGACCATCTTATTGACGATGAAACACAGAAATAGCAACGGGATAAAATAATAAAAGGCACAATGCCGACTTAAGTACAAGAAAACTGACTCTTCTTACTGTCTATGCTTTGAACCAATCCTGTGACACTAGTTATAGATTAAGATGCTTCACCTCAGGTTCACTGTATCCCTCTGACCTTCTTATTGACGATGAAACACTGAAATTCCATCGGAATTGAATACAAAAGGCACAATGCCGACTTAAGTACTATAAAACTGACTCTTCTTACTATCTATGTTTTGAACCATTCCTGTGACACAAATTATAGGTTCCGATGCTTCACGTCCGGTTTACTGTATCCCTCTGACCATCTTATTGACGATGAAACACAGAAATAACATCGGAATAAAATAAAAGACGCACAATGCCGACTTAAGTACAAGAAAACTGACTCCTCTTACTGTCCATGTTTTTGAACCATTCCTGTGACACCAGTTATAGATTCCGATACTTCACTTCATGTTTACTGTATCCCTCTGACCTTCGTATTGACGATGAAACACAGAAATTGCATCGGAGTTAAATACAAAAGGCACAATGCCGACTTCAGTACAAGAAAACTGACTCTTCTTACTGGCTATGCTTTGAACCAATCCTGTGACACTAGTTATAGATTCCGATGCTTCACTTCAGGTTTACTGTATCCCTCTGACATTCTTATTGACGATGAAACACAGAAATTGCATCGGAATTAAATACAAAAGCCACAATGCCGACTTAAGTACAAGAAAACTGACTCTTCTTACTGTCTATGTTTGAATTATTCCTGTGACACTAGTTATAGGTTCCGATGCTTCACTTCCGGTTTACTGTATCCCTCTGACCATCTTATTGACGATGAAACACAGAAATAGCAACGGGATAAAATAATAACAGGCACAATGCCGACTTAAGTACAAGAAAACTGACTCATCTTACTGTCTATGTTTTGAGCCATTCATGTGACACTAGTTACAGATTCCGATGCTTCACGTCAGGTTTACTGTATCCGTCTGACCTTCTTATTGACGATGAAACACTGAAATTGCATCGGAATAAATTTAAAAAGCACAATGCAGACTTAAGTACAAGAAAACAGACTTTTCTTACTGTCTTTGATTTGAACCATTCCTGTGACACTAGTTATAGATTCCGATGCTTCACTTCAGGTTTACTGTATTCCTCTGACCTTCTTATTGACGATGAAACACAGAAATTGCATCGGAATTAAATTCAAAACTCACAATGCCGACTTAACTACAAGAAAACAGACTCTTCTTACTGTCTATGAATTGAACCATTCCTGTGACACTAGTTATAGATTCCGATGCTTCACTTCATGTTTACTGTATCCCTCTGACCTTCGTATTGACGATGAAACACAGAAATTGCATCGGAATTAAATACAAATGGCACAATGCCGACTTAAGTACAAGAAAACTGACTCTTCTTACTGTCTATGTTTTGAACCAATCCTGTGACACTAGTTATAGATTAAGATGCTTCACCTCAGGTTCACTGTATCCCTCTGACCTTCTTATTGACGATGAAACACTGAAATTCCATCGGAATTGAATACAAAAGGCACAATGCCGACTTAAGTACTATAAAACTGACTCTTCTTACTATCTATGTTTTGAACCATTCCTGTGACACTAGTTATAGATTCCGATGCTTCACTTCAGGTTTACTGTATCCCTCTGACCTTCTTATTGACGATGAAACACAGAAATTGCATCAAAATTAAATACTAAAGGCACAATGCTGAATTAAATACTGGAAAACTGACTCTTCTTACTGTCTATGATTTGAACCACTCAAGTGACACTAATTCTAGATTCCGATGCTTCACTTCAGGTTTACTGAATCCCTCTGACCTTCTTATTGACGATGAAACACAGAAATTGCATCGGAATTAAATACAAATGGCACAATGCCGACTTAAGTACAAGAAAACTGACTCTTCTTACTGTCTATGCTTTGAACCAATCCTGTGACACTAGTTATAGGTTCCGATGCTTCACTTCCGGTTTACTGTATCCCTCTGACCATCTTATTGACGATGAAACACAGAAATAGCAACGGGATAAAATAATAAAGGGCACAATGCCGACTTAAGTACAAGAAAACTGACTCTTCTTACTGTCTATGCTTTGAACCAATCCTGTGACACTAGTTATAGATTAAGATGCTTCACCTCAGGTTCACTGTATCCCTCTGACCTTCTTATTGACGATGAAACACTGAAATTCCATCGGAATTGAATACAAAAGGCACAATGCCGACTTAAGTACTATAAAACTGACTCTTCTTACTATCTATGTTTTGAACCATTCCTGTGACACTAGTTATAGATTCCGATGCTTCACTTCAGGTTTACTGTATCCCTCTGACCTTCTTATTGACGATGAAACACAGAAATTGCATCAAAATTAAATACTAAAGGTACAATGCTGAATTAAATACTGGAAAACTGACTCTTCTTACTGTCTATGATTTGAACCACTCAAGTGACACTAATTCTAGATTCCGATGCTTCACTTCAGGTTTACTGAATCCCTCTGACCTTCTTATTGACGATGAAACACAGAAATTGCATCGGAATTAAATACAAAAGGCACAATGCCAACTTAAGTACAAGAAAACTGACTCTTCTTACTGTCTATGTTTGAACCATTCCTGTGACACAAGTTATAGGTTCCGATGCTTCACTTCCGGTTTACTGTATCCCTCTGAACATCTTATTGACGATGAAACACAGAAATAGCAACGGGATAAAATAATAAAAGGCACAATGCCGACTTAAGTACAAGAAAACTGACTCTTCTTACTGTCTATGCTTTGAACCAATCCTGTGACACTAGTTATAGATTAAGATGCTTCACCTCAGGTTCACTGTATCCCTCTGACCTTCTTATTGACGATGAAACACTGAAATTCCATCGGAATTGAATACAAAAGGCACAATGCCGACTTAAGTACTATAAAACTGACTCTTCTTACTATCTATGTTTTGAACCATTCCTGTGACACAAATTATAGGTTCCGATGCTTCAGGTCCGGTTTACTGTATCCCTCTGACCATCTTATTGACGATGAAACACAGAAATAACATCGGAATAAAATAAAAGACGCACAATGCCGACTTAAGTACAAGAAAACTGACTCCTCTTACTGTCCATGCTTTGAACCATTCCTGTGACACCAGTTATAGATTCCGATACTTCACTTCATGTTTACTGTATCCCTCTGACCTTCGTATTGACGATGAAACACAGAAATTGCATCGGAATTAAATACAAAAGGCACAATGCCGACTTCAGTACAAGAAAACTGACTCTTCTTACTGGCTATGATTTGAACCAATCCTGTGACACTAGTTATAGATTCCGATGCTTCACTTCAGGTTTACTGTATCCCTCTGACATTCTTATTGACGATGAAACACAGAAATTGCATCGGAATTAAATACAAAAGCCACAATGCCGACTTAAGTACAAGAAAACTGACTCTTCTTACTGTCTATGTTTGAACCATTCCTGTGACACTAGTTATAGGTTCCGATGCTTCACTTCCGGTTTACTGTATCCCTCTGACCATCTTATTGACGATGAAACACAGAAATAGCAACGGGATAAAATAATAAAAGGCACAATGCCGACTTAAGTACAAGAAAACTGACTCATCTTACTGTCTATGTTTTGAACCATTCATGTGACACTAGTTATAGATTCCGATGCTTCACTTCAGGTTTATTGTATCCCTCTGACCTTCTTATTGACGATTAAACACAGAAATTGCATCGGAATTAAATACAAAAGGCACAACGCCGACTTAAGTACAAGAAAACTGACACCTCTTACTGTCTATGTTTTGAACCACTCCTGTGACACCAGTTATAGATTCCGATGCTTCACTTCATGTTTACTGTATCCCTCTGACCTTCGTATCGAAGATGAAACATAGAAATTGCATCGGAATTAAATACAAATGGCACAAAGCCGACTTAAGTACAAGAAAACTGACTCTTCTTACTGTCTACGCTTTGAACCAATCCTGTGACACTAGTTATAGATTCCGATGCTTCACTTCAGGTTCACTGTATCCCTCTGACCGTCCTATTGACGATGAAACACTGATATTCCATCGGAATTGAATACAAAAGGCACAATGCCGACTTAAGTACCATAAAACTGACCCCTCTTACTGTCTATGTTTTGAACCATTCCTGTGACACTAGGTATAGATTCCGATGCTTCACTTCAGGTTTACTGTATCCCTCTGACCTTCTTATTGACGATGAAACACAGAAATTGCATCAAAATTAAATACAAAAGGCACAATGCTGATTTAAATACTGGAAAACAGACTCTTCTTACTGTCTATCATTTGAACCACTCAGGTGACACTAATTATGGATTCCGATGCTTCACTTCAGGTTTACTGTATCCCTCTGACCTTCTTATTGACGATGAAACACTGAAATTCCATAGGAATTAAATACAAAAGGCTCAATGCTGACTTAAGTACAAGAAAACTGACTCTTCTTACTGTCTATGTTTGAACCGTTCCTGTGACACTAGTTATAGATTCCGATGCTTCACTTCAGGTTTACTGTGTGCCTCTAACCGTCTTATTGACGATGAAACACAGAAATTGCATCGGAATTAAATACTAAAGGCACAATGCCGACTTAAGTACAAGAAAACTGACTCTTCTTACTGGCTATATTTTGAACCATTCCTGTGACAATAGTTATAGATTCCGATGCTTGACTTCAGGTTCACTGTATCCCTCCGACCTTCTTATTGACGATGAAACACTGAAATTCCATCGGAATTAAATACAAATGGCACAATGCCGACTTAAGTACAATAAAACTGACTCTTCTTACTGTCTATGTTTTGAACCATTCCTGTGACACTAGTTATAGATTCCGATGCTTCACTTCAGGTTTACTGTATCCCTCTGACATTCTTATTGACGATGAAACACAGAAATTGCATCGGAATTAAATACAAAAGGCACAATGCCGACTTAAGTACAAGAAAACTGACTCCTCTTACTGTCTATGTTTCAACCATTCCTGTGACACTAGTTATAGATTCCGATGCTTCACTTCCGGTTTACTGTATCCCTCTGACCATCTTGTTGACGATGAAACACAGAAATAGCAACGGGATAAAATAATAAAAGGCACAATGCTGACTTAAGTACAAGAAAACTGACTCTTCTTACTGCCTATGTTTTGAACCATTCATGTGACACTAGTTATAGATTCCGATGCTTCACTTCAGGTTTATTGTATCCCTCTGACCTTCTTATTGACGATTAAACACAGAAATTGTATCGGAATTAAATACAAAAGGCACAATGCCGACTTAAGTACAAGAAAACTGACTCCTCTTACTGTCTATGTTATGAACCATTCCTGTGACACTAGTTATAGATTCCGATGCTTCACTTCAGGTTTACTGTATCCCTCTGACCTTCTTATTGACGATGAAACACAGAAATTGCATCAAAATTAAATACAAAAGGCACAATGCTGATTTAAATACTGGAAAACTGACTCTTCTTACTGTCTATGATTTGAACCATTCCTGTGACACAAATTATAGGTTCCGATGCTTCACTTCCGGTTTACTGTATCCCTCTGACCATCTTATTGACGATGAAACACAGAAATAACATCAGAATAAAATAAAAAACGCACAATGCCGACTTAAGTACAAGAAAACTGACTCCTCTTACTGACCTTGTTTTGAATAATTCCTGTGACACCAGTTATAGATTCCGATGCTTCACTTCATGTTTACTGTATCCCTCTGACCTTCGTATTGACGATGAAACACAGAAATTGCATCGGAATTAAATACAAAAGGCACAATGCCGACTTCAGTACAAGAAAACTGACTCTTCTTACTGTCTATGCTTTGAACCAATCCTGTAACACTAGTTATAGATTCCGATGCTTCACTTCAGGTTCACTGTATCCCTCTGACCTTCTTATTGACAATGAAACACTGACATTCCATCGGAATTAAATACAAATGGCACAATGCCGACTTAAGTACAATAAAACTGACTCTTCTTACTGTCTATGTTTTGAACCATTCCTGTGACACTAGTTATAGATTCCGATGCTTCACTTCAGGTTTACTGTATCCCTCTGACATTCTTATTGACGATGAAACACAGAAATTGCATCGGAATTAAATATAAAAGGCACAATGCCGACTTAAGTACAAGAAAACTGACTCCTCTTACTGTCTATGTTTCAACCATTCCTGTGACACTAGTTATAGATTCCGATGCTTCACTTCCGGTTTACTGTATCCCTCTGACCATCTTGTTGACGATGAAACACAGAAATAGCAACGGGATATAATAATAAAAGGCACAATGCTGACTTAAGTACAAGAAAACTGACTCTTCTTACTGTCTATGTTTTGAACCATTCATGTGACACTAGTTATAGATTCCGATGCTTCACTTCAGGTTTATTGTATCCCTCTGACCTTCTTATTGACGATTAAACACAGAAATTGTATCGGAATTAAATACAAAAGGCACAATGCCGACTTAAGTACAAGAAAACTGACTCCTCTTACTGTCTATGTTTTCAACCATTCCTCTGACACCAGTTATAGATTCCGATGCTTCACTTCATGTTTACTGTATCCCTCTGACCTTCGTATTGACGATGAAACATAGAAATTGCATCGGAATTAAATACAAATGGCACAAAGCCGACTTAAGCACAAGAAAACTGACTCTTCTTACTGTCACGCTTTGAACCAATCCTGTGACACTATTTATAGATTCCGATGCTTCACTTCAGGTTCACTGTATCCCTCTGACCTTCTTATTGACGATGAAACACTGAAATTCCATCGGATTAGAATACAAAAGGCACAATGCCGACTTAAGTACCATAAAAGTGACTCTTCTTACTGTCTATGATATGAACCATTCCTGTGACACTAGTTATAGATTCCGATGCTTCACTTCAGGTTTACTGTATCCCTCTGACCTTCTTATTGACGATGAAACACAGAAATTGCATCAAAATTAAATACAAAAGGCACAATGCTGATTTAAATACTGGAAAACTGACTCTTCTTACTGTCTATGATTTGAACCACTCAAGTGACACTAATTATAGATTCCGATGCTTCACTTCAGGTTTACTGTATCCCTCTGACCTTCTTATTGTCGATGAAACACAGAAATTGCATCGGAATTAAATACAAAAGGCACAATGCGGACTTAAGTACAAGAAAACTGACTCTTCTCACTGTCTATGTTTTGAACCATTACTGTGACACTAGTTATAGATTCCGATGCTTCACTTCAGGTTTACTGTATTCCTCTGACCTTCTTATTGACGGTGAAACACAGAAAATCCATCGGAATTAAATACAAAAGGCACAATGCCGACTTAAGTACAAGAAAACTGACTCTTCTTACTGGCTATATTTTGAACCATTCCTGTGACACTAGTTATAGATTCCGATGCTTCACTTCAGGTTCACTGTATCCCTCTGACCTTCTTATTGACGATGAAACACTGAAATTCCTTAGGAATTAAATACAAAAGGCACAATGCTGACTTAAATACAAGAAAACTGACTCTTCTAACTGTCTATGTTTGAACCGTTCCTGTGACACTAGTTATAGATTCCGGTGCTTCACTTCAGGTTTACTGTGTGCCTCTAACCTTCTTATTGACGATGAAACACAGAAATTGCATCGGAATTAAATACAAAAGGCTCAATGCCGACTTAAGTACAAGAAAACTGACTCTTCTTAGTGTCTATGTTTTGAACCAATCCTGGGACACTAGTTATAGATTCCGATGCTTCACTTCAAGTTCACTGTATCCCTCTGACCTTCTTATTGACGATGAAACACAGAAATTGCATCGGAATTAAATTAAAAACTCACAATGCCGACTTAAGTACAAGAAAACAGACTCTTCTTACTGTCTATGAATTGAACCATTCCTGTGACACTAGTTATAGATTCCGACGCTTCACTTCAGGTTCACTGTATCCCTCTGACCTTCTTATTGACGATGAAACACAGAAATTGCATCAAAATTAAATACAAAAGGCACAATGCTGATTTAAATACAAGAAAACTGACTCTTCCTACTGTCTATGCTTTGAACCATTAATGTGACACTAATTATAGATTCCGATGCTTCACTTCAGGTTTACTGTATCCCTCTGACCTTCTTATTGACGATGAAACACAGAAATTGTATCGGAATTAAATTCAAAAGGCACAATGCCGACTTCAGTACAAGAAAACTGACATTTCTTACTCTCTTTGATTTGAACCATTCCTGTGACACTAGTTATAGATTCCGATGCTTCACTTCAGGTTTACTGTATTCCTCTGACCTTCTTATTGACGATGAAACACAGAAATTGCATCGGAATTAGATTCAAACTCACAATGCCGACTTAAGTACAAGAAAACAGACTCTTCTTACTGTCTATGAATTGAACCATTCCTGTGACACTAGTTATAGATTCCGATGCTTCACTTCATGTTTACTGTATCCCTCTGACCTTCGTATTGACGATGAAATACAGAAATTCCATCGGAATTGAATACAAAAGGCACAATGAAGACTTAAGTACTATAAAACTGACTCTTCTTACTGTCTATAATTTGAACCAATCCTGTGACACTAGTTATAGATTCCGATGCTTCACTTCAGGTTCACTGTATCTCTCTGACCTTCTTATTGTCGATGAAACACTAAAATTCCATCGGAATTGAATACAAAAGGCACAATGAAGACTTAAGTACTATAAAACTGACTCTTCTTACTGTCTATGTTTTGAACCATCCCTGTGACACTAGTTATAAATTCCGATGCTTCACTTCAGGTTTACTGTATCTCTCTGACCTTCTTATTGACGATGAAACACAGAAATTGCGTCAAAATTAAATACAAAAGGCAAAATGCTGATTTAAATGCAAGAAAACTGACTCTTCTCACTGTCTATGTTTTGAACCATTCCTGTGACACTAGTTATAGATTCCGATGATTCACTTCAGGTTTACTGTATTCCTCTGACCTTCTTATTGACGATGAAACACAGAAATTGCATCGGAATTAAATACAAAAGGCACAACGCCGACTTAAGTACAAGAAAACTGACTCTTCTTATTGTCTATGTTTTGAACCATTCCTGTGACACTAATTATAGATTCCGATGCTTCACTTCCAGTTTAGTGTATCCCTTTGACCATCTAATTGACGATGAAACACAGAAATAACGTCGGAATATAATAAAAAACGCACAATGCCGACTTAAGTACAAGAAAACTGACTCTACTTACTGTCTATGTTTTGAACCATTCATGTGACACTAGTTATAGATTCCGATGCTTCACTTCAGGTTTACTGTATCCCTCTGACCTTCTTATTGACGATGAAACACAGAAATTGCATCGGAATTAAATACAAAAGGCACAATGCCGACTTAAGTACAAGAAAACTGACTCCTCTTACTGTCTATGTTTTGAACCATTCCTGTGACACCAGTTATAGTTTCCGATGCTTCACTTCATGTTTACTGTATCCCTCTGACCTTCGTATTGACGATGAAACGCAGAAATTGCATCGGAATTAAATACAAAAGGCACAATGCCGACTTCAGTACAAGAAAAGTGACTCTTCTTACTGTCTATGCTTTGAACCAATCCTGTGACACTAGGTTTCGATTCCTAAGCTTCACTTCAGGTTCACTGTATCCCTCTGACCTTCTTATTGACGATAAAACACTGAAATTGCATCGGAATTAAATACAAAAGGCACAATGCCGACTTAAGTACAATAAAACTGACTCTTCTTACTGTCTATGCTTTGAACCATTCCTGTGACACTAGTTACTGATTCCGATGCTTCACTTCAGGTTTACTGTATCCCTCTGACCTTCTTATTGACGATTAAACACAGAATTTGCATCGGAATTAAATACAAAAGGCACAATGCCGACTTAAGTACAAGAATACTGACTCTTCTTACTGTATATGATTTGATCCATTTCTGTGACACTAGTTATAGATTCCGATGCTTCACTTCAGGTTTACTGTATACCTCTGACCTTCTTATTGACGATGAAACACAGTATTTGCATCGGAATTAAATACAAAATGCACAATGCCGACTTAAGTACAAGAAAACTGACCCTTCTTACTGTCTATGTTTTGAACCATTCCTGTGACACTAGTTACAGATTTCGATGCTTCACTTCAGGTGTACTGTATCCCTCTGACCTTCTTATTGACGATGAAACACAGAAATTGCATCGGAATAAAATACAAAAGGCACAATGCCGACTTAAGTACAAGAAAACTGACTCTTCTTACTGTCTATGTTTTGAACCTTTCCTGTGACACTAGTTATAGATTCCGATGCTTTACTTCAGGTTTACTGTATCCCTCTGACCTTCTTATTGACGATGAAACACAGAAATTGCATCAAAATTAAATACAAAAGGCACAATGCTGATTTAAATACTGGAAAACTGACTCTTCTTACTGTCTATGATTTGAACCACTCAAGTGACACTAATTATAGATTCCGATGCTTCACTTCAGGTTTACTGTATCCCTCTGACCTTCTTATTGTCGATGAAACACAGAAATTGCATCGGAATTAAATACAAAAGGCACAATGCGGACTTAAGTACAAGAAAACTGACTCTTCTCACTGTCTATGTTTTGAACCATTCCTGTGACACTAGTTATAGATTCCGATGCTTCACTTCAGGTTTACTGTATTCCTCTGACCTTCTTATTGACGGTGAAACACAGAAAATCCATCGGAATTAAATACAAAAGGCACAATGCCGACTTAAGTACAAGAAAACTGACTCTTCTTACTGGCTATATTTTGAACCATTCCTGTGACACTAGTTATAGATTCCGATGCTTCACTTCAGGTTCACTGTATCCCTCTGACCTTCTTATTGACGATGAAACACTGAAATTCCTTAGGAATTAAATACAAAAGGCACAATGCTGACTTAAATACAAGAAAACTGACTCTTCTAACTGTCTATGTTTGAACCGTTCCTGTGACACTAGTTATAGATTCCGGTGCTTCACTTCAGGTTTACTGTGTGCCTCTAACCTTCTTATTGACGATGAAACACAGAAATTGCATCGGAATTAAATACAAAAGGCTCAATGCCGACTTAAGTACAAGAAAACTGACTCTTCTTAGTGTCTATGTTTTGAACCAATCCTGGGACACTAGTTATAGATTCCGATGCTTCACTTCAAGTTCACTGTATCCCTCTGACCTTCTTATTGACGATGAAACACAGAAATTGCATCGGAATTAAATTAAAAACTCACAATGCCGACTTAAGTACAAGAAAACAGACTCTTCTTACTGTCTATGAATTGAACCATTCCTGTGACACTAGTTATAGATTCCGACGCTTCACTTCAGGTTCACTGTATCCCTCTGACCTTCTTATTGACGATGAAACACAGAAATTGCATCAAAATTAAATACAAAAGGCACAATGCTGATTTAAATACAAGAAAACTGACTCTTCCTACTGTCTATGCTTTGAACCATTAATGTGACACTAATTATAGATTCCGATGCTTCACTTCAGGTTTACTGTATCCCTCTGACCTTCTTATTGACGATGAAACACAGAAATTGTATCGGAATTAAATTCAAAAGGCACAATGCCGACTTCAGTACAAGAAAACTGACTTTTCTTACTCTCTTTGATTTGAACCATTCCTGTGACACTAGTTATAGATTCCGATGCTTCACTTCAGGTTTACTGTATTCCTCTGACCTTCTTATTGACGATGAAACACAGAAATTGCATCGGAATTAGATTCAAACTCACAATGCCGACTTAAGTACAAGAAAACAGACTCTTCTTACTGTCTATGAATTGAACCATTCCTGTGACACTAGTTATAGATTCCGATGCTTCACTTCATGTTTACTGTATCCCTCTGACCTTCGTATTGACGATGAAATACAGAAATTCCATCGGAATTGAATACAAAAGGCACAATGAAGACTTAAGTACTATAAAACTGACTCTTCTTACTGTCTATGTTTTGAACCAATCCTGTGACACTAGTTATAGATTCCGATGCTTCACTTCAGGTTCACTGTATCTCTCTGACCTTCTTATTGTCGATGAAACACTAAAATTCCATCGGAATTGAATACAAAAGGCACAATGAAGACTTAAGTACTATAAAACTGACTCTTCTTACTGTCTATGTTTTGAACCATCCCTGTGACACTAGTTATAAATTCCGATGCTTCACTTCAGGTTTACTGTATCTCTCTGACCTTCTTATTGACGATGAAACACAGAAATTGCGTCAAAATTAAATACAAAAGGCAAAATGCTGATTTAAATGCAAGAAAACTGACTCTTCTCACTGTCTATGTTTTGAACCATTCCTGTGACACTAGTTATAGATTCCGATGATTCACTTCAGGTTTACTGTATTCCTCTGACCTTCTTATTGACGATGAAACACAGAAATTGCATCGGAATTAAATACAAAAGGCACAACGCCGACTTAAGTACAAGAAAACTGACTCTTCTTATTGTCTATGTTTTGAACCATTCCTGTGACACTAATTATAGATTCCGATGCTTCACTTCCGGTTTAGTGTATCCCTTTGACCATCTAATTGACGATGAAACACAGAAATAACGTCGGAATATAATAAAAAACGCACAATGCCGACTTAAGTACAAGAAAACTGACTCTACTTACTGTCTATGTTTTAAACCATTCATGTGACACTAGTTATAGATTCCGATGCTTCACTTCAGGTTTACTGTATCCCTCTGACCTTCTTATTGACGATGAAACACAGAAATTGCATCGGAATTAAATACAAAAGGCACAATGCCGACTTAAGTACAAGAAAACTGACTCCTCTTACTGTCTATGTTTTGAACCATTCCTGTGACACCAGTTATAGTTTCCGATGCTTCACTTCATGTTTACTGTATCCCTCTGACCTTCGTATTGACGATGAAACGCAGAAATTGCATCGGAATTAAATACAAAAGGCACAATGCCGACTTCAGTACAAGAAAAGTGACTCTTCTTACTGTCTATGCTTTGAACCAATCCTGTGACACTAGGTTTCGATTCCTAAGCTTCACTTCAGGTTCACTGTATCCCTCTGACCTTCTTATTGACGATAAAACACTGAAATTGCATCGGAATTAAATACAAAAGGCACAATGCCGACTTAAGTACAATAAAACTGACTCTTCTTACTGTCTATGCTTTGAACCATTCCTGTGACACTAGTTACTGATTCCGATGCTTCACTTCAGGTTTACTGTATCCCTCTGACCTTCTTATTGACGATTAAACACAGAATTTGCATCGGAATTAAATACAAAAGGCACAATGCCGACTTAAGTACAAGAATACTGACTCTTCTTACTGTATATGATTTGATCCATTTCTGTGACACTAGTTATAGATTCCGATGCTTCACTTCAGGTTTACTGTATACCTCTGACCTTCTTATTGACGATGAAACACAGTATTTGCATCGGAATTAAATACAAAATGCACAATGCCGACTTAAGTACAAGAAAACTGACCCTTCTTACTGTCTATGTTTTGAACCATTCCTGTGACACTAGTTACAGATTTCGATGCTTCACTTCAGGTGTACTGTATCCCTCTGACCTTCTTATTGACGATGAAACACAGAAATTGCATCGGAATAAAATACAAAAGGCACAATGCCGACTTAAGTACAAGAAAACTGACTCTTCTTACTGTCTATGTTTTGAACCTTTCCTGTGACACTAGTTATAGATTCCGATGCTTTACTTCAGGTTTACTGTATAACTCTGACCTTCGTATTGACGATGAAACACAGAAATTGCATCGGAATTAAATACAAAATGCACAATGCCGACTTAAGTACAAGAAAACTGACTCTTCTTACTGTCTATGTTTTGAACCAATCCTGGGACACTTGTTATAGATTCCGATGCTTCACTTCAGGTTCACTGTATCCGTCTGACCTTCTTATTGATGATGAAACACAGAAATTGCATCGGAATTAAATTCAAAAGGCACAATGCCGACTTATGTACAAGAAAACTGACTCTTCTTACTGTCTATGTTTGAACCATTCCTGTGACACTAGTTATAGATTCCGATGCTTCACTTCAGGTTTACTGTATGCCTCTGACCTTCTTATTGACGATGAAACACAGAAATTGCATCGGAATTAAATACAAAATTCACAATGCCGACTTAACTACAAGAAAACTGACTCTTCTTACTGTCTATGTTTGAACCAATCCTGGGACACTAGTTATAGATTCCGATGCTTCACTTCAGGTTCACTGTCTCCCTCTGACCTTCTTATTGACGATGAAACACAGAAATTGCATCGGAATTAAATTCAAAACCCACAATGCCGACTTAAGTAGAAGAAAACAGACTCTTCTTACTGTCTATGATTTGAACCATTCCTGTGACACTAGTTATAGATTCCGATGCTTCACATCAGGTTCACTGTATCCCTCTGACCTTCTTATTGACGACGAAACACAGAAATTGCATCGAAATTAAATACAAAAGGCACAATGCTGATTTAAATACAAGAAAACTGACTCTTCTTACTGTCTATGTTTTGAACAATTCATGTGACACTAATTATAGATTCCGATGCTTCACTTCAGGTTTACTGTATCCCTCTGACCTTCTTATTGACGATGAAACACAGAAATTGCATCGGAATTAAATTCAAAAGGCACAATGCCGACTTAAGTAAAAGAAAACAGACTCTTCTTACTGTCTATGAATTGAACTATTCCTGTGACACAAGTTATAGATTTCGATGCTTCACTTCAGGTTCACTGTATCCCTCTGACCATCTTATTGACGATGAAACACAGAAATTGCATCGGAATTAAATTCCAAATGCACAATGCCGACTTAAGTACAAGAAAACAGACTCTTCTTACTGTCTATGAATTGAACTATTCCTGTGACACAAGTTATAGATTTCGATGCTTCACTTCAGGTTCACTGTATCCCTCTGACCATCTTCCTGACGATGAAACACAGAAATAGCAACGGAATAAAATAAAAAAGGCACAATGCCGACTTAAGTACAAAAAACTGACTCTTCTTACTGTCTATGTTTTGAACCAATCCTGTGACACTTGTTACAGATTCCGATGCTTCACTTCAGTTTCACTGTATCCCTCTGACCTTCTTATTGACGATGAAACACAGAAATTGCATCGGAATTAAATTCAAAAGGCACAATGCCTACATAAGTACAAGAAAACAGACTCTTCTTACTGTCTATGAATTGAACCATTCCTGTGACACTAGTTATAGATTGCGATGCTCCACTTCAGGTTCACTGTATCCCTCTGACATCTTATTGACGATGAAACACTGAAATAACATCGGAATATAATAAAAAACGCACAATGCCGACTTAAGTACAAGAAAACTGACTCTACTTACTGTCTATGTTTTGAACCATTCATGTGACACTAGTTATAGATTCCGATGCTTCACTTCAGGTTTACTGTATCCCTCTGACCTTCTTATTGACGATGAAACACAGAAATTGCATCGGAATTAAATACAAAAGGCACAATGCCGACTTAAATACAAGAAAACTGACTCCTCTTACTGTCTATGTTTTGAACCATTCCTGTGACACCAGTTATAGTTTCCGATGCTTCACTTCATGTTTACTGTATCCCTCTGACCTTCGTATTGACGATGAAACGCAGAAATTGCATCGGAATTAAATACAAAAGGCACAATGCCGCCTTCAGTACAAGAAAACTGACTCTTCTTACTGTCTATGCTTTGAACCAATCCTGTGACACTAGGTTTCGATTCCTAAGCTTCACTTCAGGTTCACTGTATCCCTCTGACCTTCTTATTGACGATAAAACACTGAAATTCCATCGCAATTAAATACAAAAGGCACAATGCCGACTTAAGTACAGTAAAACTGACTCTTCTTACTGTCTATGTTTTGAACCATTCATGTGACACTAGTTACTCATTCCGATGCTTCACTTCAGGTTTACTGTATCCCTCTGACCTTCTTATTGACGATTAAACACAGAATTTGCATCGGAATTAAATACAAAAGGCACAATGCCGACTTAAGTACATGAATACTGACTCTTCTTATGTATATGACTTGATCCATTTCTGTGACACTAGTTATAGATTCCGATGCTTCACTTCAGGTTTACTGTATACCTCTGACCTTCTTATTGTCGATGAAACACAGAATTTGCATCGGAATTAAATACAAAAGGCACAATGCCGACTTAAGTACAAGAAAACTGACTCTTCTTACTGTCTATGTTTTGAACCATTCCTGTGACACTAGTTACAGATTCCGATGCTTCACTTCAGGTGTACTGTATCCCTCTGACCTTCTTATTGACGATGAAACACAGAAATTGCATCGGAATAAAATACAAGAGGCACAATGCCGACTTAAGTACAAGAAAACTGACTCTTCTTACTGTCTATGTTTTGAACCTTTCCTGTGACACTAGTTATAGATTCCGATGCTTTACTTCAGGTTTACTGTATCCCTCTGACCTTCGTATTGACGATGAAACACAGAAATTGCATCGGATTAAATACAAAAGGCACAATGCCGACTTATGTACAAGAAAACTGACTCATCTTACTGTCTATGTTTGAACCATTCCTGTGACACCAGTTATAGATTCCGATGCTTCACTTCCGGTTTACTGTATCCCTCTGACCATCTTGTTGACGATGAAACACAGAAATTGCATCGGAATTAAATACAAAATGCACAATGCCGACTTAAGTACAAGGAAACTGACTCTTCTAACTGTCTATGTTTTGACCAATCCTGGGACACTAGTTATAGATTCCGATGCTTCACTTCCGGTTTAGTGTATCCCTCTGACCATCTTATTGACGATGAAACACAGAAATAACATCGGAATATAATAAAAAACGCACAATGCCGACTTAAGTACATAAAAAACTGACTCTACTTACTGTCTATGTTTTGAACCATTCATGTGACACTAGTTATAGATTCCGATGCTTCACTTCAGGTTTACTGTATCCCTCTGACCTTCTTATTGACGATGAAACACAGAAATTGCATCGGAATTAAATACAAAATTCACAATGCCGACTTAAGTACAAGAAAACTGACTCTTCTTACTGTCTATGTTTTGAACCAATCCTGGGACACTAGTTATAGATTCCGATGCTTCACTTCAGGTTCACTGTCTCCCTCTGACCTTCTTATTGACGATGAAACACAGAAATTGCATCGGAATTAAATTCAAAACCCACAATGCCGACTTAAGTAGAAGAAAACAGACTCTTCTTACTGTCTATGATTTGAACCATTCCTGTGACACTAGTTATAGATTCCGATGCTTCACATCAGGTTCACTGTATCCCTCTGCCCTTCTTATTGACGACGAAACACAGAAATTGCATCAAAATTAAATACAAAAGGCACAATGCTGATTTAAATACAAGAAAACCGACTCTTCTTACTGTCTATGTTTTGAACAATTCATGTGACACTAATTATAGATTCCGATGCTTCACTTCAGGTTTACTGTATCCCTCTGACCTTCTTATTGACGATGAAACACAGAAATTGTTTCGGAATTAAATTCAAAAGGCACAATGCCGACTTAAGTAAAAGAAAACAGACTCTTCTTACTGTCTATGAATTGAACTATTCCTGTGACACAAGTTATAGATTTCGATGCTTCACTTCAGGTTCACTGTATCCCTCTGACCATCTTATTGACTATGAAACACAGAAATTGCATCGGAATTAAATTCAAAAGGCACAATGCCGACATAAGTACAAGAAAACAGACTCTTCTTACTGTCTATGAATTGAACTATTCCTGTGACACAAGTCATAGATTTCGATGCTTCACTTCAGGTTCACTGTATCCCTCTGACCATCTTCTTGACGATGAAACACAGAAATAGCATCGGAATAAAATAAAAAAGGCACAATGCCGACTTAAGTACAAAAAACTGACTCTTCTTACTGTCTATGTTTTGAACCAATCCTGTGACACTTATTATAGATTCCGATGCTTCACTTCAGTTTCACTGTATCCCTCTGACCTTCTTATTGACGATGAAACACAGAAATTGCATCGGAATTAAATTCAAAAGGCACAATGCCTACATAAGTACAAGAAAACAGACTCTTCTTACTGTCTATGAATTGAACCATTCCTGTGACACTAGTTATAGATTGCGATGCTCCACTTCAGGTTCACTGTACCCCTCTGACATCTTATTGACGATGAAACACTGAAATAACATCGGAATATAATAAAAAACGCACAATGCCGACTTAAGTACAAGAAAACTGACTCTACTTACTGTCTATGTTTTGAACCATTCATGTGACACTAGTTATAGATTCCGATGCTTCACTTCAGGTTTACTGTATCCCTCTGACCTTCTTATTGACGATGAAACACAGAAATTGCATCGGAATTAAATACAAAAGGCACAATGCCGACTTAAGTACAAGAAAACTGACTCCTCTTACTGTCTATGTTTTGAACCATTCCTGTGACACCAGTTATAGTTTCCGATGCTTCACTTCATGTTTACTGTATCCCTCTGACCTTCGTATTGACGATGAAACGCAGAAATTGCATCGGAATTAAATACAAAAGGCACAATGCCGACTTCAGTACAAGAAAACTGACTCTTCTTTCTGTCTATGCTTTGAACCAATCCTGTGACACTAGGTTTCGATTCCTAAGCTTCACTTCAGGTTCACTGTATCCCTCTGACCTTCTTATTGACGATAAAACACTGAAATTCCATCGCAATTAAATACAAAAGGCACAATGCCGACTTAAGTACAGTAAAACTGACTCTTCTTACTGTCTATGTTTTGAACCATTCCTGTGACACTAGTTACTCATTCCGATGCTTCACTTCAGGTTTACTGTATCCCTCTGACCTTCTTATTGACGATTAAACACAGAATTTGCATCGGAATTAAATACAAAAGGCACAATGCCGACTTAAGTACAAGAATACTGACTCTTCTTACTGTATATGACTTGATCCATTTCTGTGACACTAGTTATAGATTCCGATGCTTCACTTCAGGTTTACTGTATACCTCTGACCTTCTTATTGACGATGAAACACAGAATTTGCATCGGAATTAAATACAAAAGGCACAATGCCGACTTAAGTACAAGAAAACTGACTCTTCTTACTGTCTATGTTTTGAGCCATTCCTGTGACACTAGTTACAGATTCCGATGCTTCTTTTCAGGTGTACTGTATCCCTCTGACCTTCTTATTGACGATGAAACACAGAAATTGCATCGGAATAAAATACAAAAGGCACAATGCCGACTTATGTACAAGAAAACTGACGCTTTTTACTGTCTATGTTTTGAACCTTTCCTGTGACACTAGTTATAGATTCCGATGCTTTACTTCAGGTTTACTGTATCCCTCTGACCTTCGTATTGACGATGAAACACAGAAATTGCATCGGATTAAATACAAAAGGCACAATGCCGACTTATGTACAAGAAAACTGACTCATCTTACTGTCTATGTTTGAACCATTCCTGTGACACCAGTTATAGATTCCGATGCTTCACTTCCGGTTTACTGTATCCCTCTGACCATCTTATTGACGATGAAACACAGAAATTGCATCGGAATTAAAAACAAAATGCACAATGCCGACTTAAGTACAAGGAAACTGACTCTTCTTACTGTCTATGCTTTGAACCAATCCTGGGACACTAGTTATAGATTCCGATGCTTCACTTCCGGTTTAGTGTATCCCTCTGACCATCTTATTGACGATGAAACACAGAAATAACATCGGAATATAATAAAAAACGCACAATGCCGACTTAAGTACAAGAAAACTGACTCTACTTACTGTCTATGTTTTGAACCATTCATGTGACACTAGTTATAGATTCCGATGCTTCACTTCAGGTTTACTGTATCCCTCTGACCTTCTTATTGACGATGAAACACAGAAATTGCATCGGAATTAAATACAAAAGGCACAATGCCGACTTAAGTACAAGAAAACTGACTCCTCTTACTGTCTATGTTTTGAACCATTCCTGTGACACCAGTTATAGTTTCCGATGCTTCACTTCATGTTTACTGTATCCCTCTGACCTTCGTATTGACGATGAAACGCAGAAATTGCATCGGAATTAAATACAAAAGGCACAATGCCGACTTCAGTACAAGAAAACTGACTCTTCTTTCTGTCTATGCTTTGAACCAATCCTGTGACACTAGTTTTCGATTCCTAAGCTTCACTTCAGGTTCACTGTATCCCTCTGACCTTCTTATTGACGATAAAACACTGAAATTCCATCGGAATTAAATACAAAAGGCACAATGCCTACTTAAGTACAATAAAACTGACTCTTCTTACTGTCTATGTTTTGAACCATTCCTGTGACACTAGCTACTGATTCCGATGCTTCACTTCAGGTTTACTGTATCCCTCCGACCTTCTTATTGACGATTAAACACAGAATTTGCATCGGAATTAAATACAAAAGGCACAATGCCGACTTAAGTACAAGAAAACTGACTTTTCTTACTGTCTATGTTTGAACCATTCCTGTGACACTAGTTATAGATTCCGATGCTTCACTTCAGGATTACTGTATCCCTCTGACCTTCTTATTGACGATGAAACACAGAAATTGCATCGGAATAAATTTAAAAGGCACAATGCAGACTTAAGTACAAGAAAACTGACTTTTCTTACTGTCTTTGATTTGAACCATTCCTGTGACACTATTTATAGATTCCGATGCTTCACTTCAGGTTTACTGTATCCCTCTGACCTTCTTATTGACGATGAAACACAGAAATTGCATCGGAATAAAATACAAAAGGCGCAATGCCGACTTAAGTACAAGAAAACTGACTCTTCTTACTGTCTATGTTTTGAACCTTTCCTGTGACACTAGTTATAGATTCCGATGCTTTACTTCAGGTTTACTGTATCCCTCTGACCTTCGTATTGACGATGAAACACAGAAATTGCATCGGAATTAAATTCAAAAGGCACAATGCCGACTTATGTACAAGAAAACTGACTCTTCTTACTGTCTATGTTTGAACCATTCCTGTGACACTAGTTATAGATTCCGATGCTTCACTTCAGGTTTTCTGTATGCCTCTGACCTTCTTATTGACGATGAAACACAGAAATTGCATCGGAATTAAATAAAAAATTCACAATGCCGACTTAAGTACAAGAAAACTGACTCTTCTTACTGCCTATGTTTTGAACCAATCCTGGGACACTAGTTGTAGATTCCGATGCTTCACTTCAGGTTCACTGTCTCCCTCTGACCTTCTTATTGACGATGAAACACAGAAATTGCATCGGAATTAAATTCAAAACCCACAATGCCGACTTAAGTACAAGAAAACAGACTCTTCTTACTGTCTATGATTTGAACCATTCCTGTGACACTAGTTATAGATTCCGATGCTTCACATCAGGTTCACTGTATCCCTCTGACCTTCTTATTGACGACGAAACACAGAAATTGCATCGAAATTAAATACAAAAGGCACAATGCTGATTTAAATACAAGAAAACTGACTCTTCTTACTGTCTATGTTTTGAACAATTCATGTGACACTAATTATAGATTCCGATGCTTCACTTCAGGTTTACTGTATCCCTCTGACCTTCTTATTGACGATGAAACACAGAAATTGCATCGGAATTAAATTCAAAAGGCACAATGCCGACTTAAGTACAAGAAAACTGACTTTTCTTAATGTCTTTGATTTGAACCATTCCTGTGACACTAGTTATAGATTCCGATGCTTCACTTCAGGTTTACTGTATTCCTCTGACCTTCTTATTGTAGATGAAACACAGAAATTGCATCGGAATTAAATTCAAAAGGCACAAAGCCGACTTAAGTACAAGAAAACAGACTCTTCTTACTGTCTATGAATTGAACTATTCCTTTGACACATGTTATAGATTTCGATGCTTCACTTCAGTTTCACTGTATCCCTCTGACCATCTTATTGACGATGAAACACAGAAATAGCATCGGAATAAAATAAGAAAGGCACAATGCAGACTTAAATACAAGAAAGCCAACTCTTCTTACAGTCTATGTTTGAACCATTCCTGTGACACTAGTTATCGATTCCGATGCTTCACTTCAGGTTTACTGTATCCCTCTGACCTTCTTCTTGATGATGAAACTCAGAAATTGCGACGGAGTTATATTAAAAAGGCACAATGCCGACTTAAGTACAAGAAAACTGACTCCTATTACAATCAATGGTTTGAACCATTCGTGTGACACTAGTTATAGATTCCGATGCTCCACTTCAGGTTTACTGAATCCCTCTGACCATCTTATCGACGATGAAACTCAGAAAATGCATCGGAATTAAATACAAAAACACAATGCAGACTTAAGTACTAGAAGACTGACTACTCTTACGGTCTATGATTTGAACCATTCATGTGACACTAGTTATAGATTCCGATGCTTCACTTCAGGTTTACTGTATCCCTCTGACCTTCTTATTGACGATGAAACACAGAAATTGCATCGGAATTAAATACAAAAAAAACACAATGCCGACATAAGTACAAGAAAACTGACTCTTCTTACTGTCTATGTTTTGAACAATTCCTGTGACACTAGTTATAGATTCCGATGCTTCACTTCAGGTCTACCGTATCCCTCCGACCTTCTTATTGACGTTGAAACACAGAAATTGCATCGGATTAAATACAAAAAGCACAATGTCGACTTAAGTACAAGAAAACTGACTCTTCTTACTGTCTATGTTTTGAACCATTTCTGTGACACTAGTTATAGATTCCGATGCTTCACTTCAGGTTTACTGTATCCCTCTGACCTTCTTATTTAGGATGAAACACAGAAATTGCATCGAAATTAAATACAAAAGCCACAATGCTGATTTAAATACAAGAAAACTGACTCTTCTTACTGTCTATGTTTTGAACCATTCATGTGTCACTAATTATAGATTCCGATGCTTCACTTCAGGTTTACCGTATCCCTCTGACCTTCTTATTGACAATGAAACACAGAAATTGCATCGGAATTAAATACAAAAGCACAATGCCGTCCTAAGTACAAGAAAACCGACTCTTCTTACTGTCTATGATTTGAACCATTCCTGTGACACTAGTTATAGATTCCGATGCTTCACTTCAGGTTTACTGTATTCCTCTGACCTTCTTATTGACGATGAAACACAGAAATTGCATCGGAATTAAATGCAAAATGCACAATGCCGACTTACGTACAAGAAAACTGACACTTCTTACTGTCTATGGTTTGAACCATTCCTGTGACACTAGTTATAGATTCCGATGCTTTAGTTCAGGTTTACTGTATCCCTCTGACCTTCTTATTGACGATGAAACACAGAAATTGCTTCGGAATTAAATACAAAAGGCACAATGCCGACTTAAGTACAAGATAACTGACTCTTCTTACTGTCTACGTTTTGAACCATTCCTGTGACACTAAATATAAATTCCGATGCTTCACTTCAGGTTTACTGTATCCCTCTGACCTTCTTATTGACGATGAAACACAGAAATTGCATCGGAATTAAATACAAAAGGCACAATGCCGACTGAAGTACAAGAAAACTGATCTTCTTACTGTCTATATTTTGAACCATTCATCTGACACTAGTTATAAATTCCGATGCTTCACTGCAGGTTTTCTGTATCCCTTTGACCTACTTATTGACGATGAAACACAGAAATTGCATCGGAATTAAATACAAAAGGCACAATGCCGACATAAGTACAAGAAATCTGACTCATCTTACTGTCTATGTTTTGAGCCATTCCTGTGACACTAGTTACAGATTCCGATGCTTCTTTTCAGGTGTACTGTATCCCTCTGACCTTCTTATTGACGATGAAACACAGAAATTGCATCGGAATAAAATACAAAAGGCACAATGCCGACTTAAGTACAAGAAAACTGACGCTTTTTACTGTCTATGTTTTGAACCTTTCCTGTGACACTAGTTATAGACTCCGATGCTTTACTTCAGGTTTACTGTATCCCTCTGACCTTCGTATTGACGATGAAACACAGAAATTGCATCGGATTAAACACAAAAGGCACAATGCCGACTTATGTACAAGAAAACTGACTCATCTTACTGTCTATGTTTGAACCATTCCTGTGACACCAGTTATAGATTCCGATGCTTCACTTCCGGTTTACTGTATCCCTCTGACCATCTTATTGACGATGAAACACAGAAATTGCATCGGAATTAAAAACAAAATGCACAATGCCGACTTAAGTACAAGGAAACTGACTCTTCTTACTGTCTATGCTTTGAACCAATCCTGGGACACTAGTTATAGATTCCGATGCTTCACTTCCGGTTTAGTGTATCCCTCTGACCATCTTATTGACGATGAAACACAGAAATAACATCGGAATATAATAAAAAACGCACAATGCCGACTTAAGTACAAGAAAACTGACTCTACTTACTGTCTATGTTTTGAACCATTCATGTGACACTAGTTATAGATTCCGATGCTTCACTTCAGGTTTACTGTATCCCTCTGACCTTCTTATTGACGATGAAACACAGAAATTGCATCGGAATTAAATACAAAAGGCACAATGCCGACTTAAGTACAAGAAAACTGACTCCTCTTACTGTCTATGTTTTGAACCATTCCTGTGACACCAGTTATAGTTTCCGATGCTTCACTTCATGTTTACTGTATCCCTCTGACCTTCGTATTGACGATGAAACGCAGAAATTGCATCGGAATTAAATACAAAAGGCACAATGCCGACTTCAGTACAAGAAAACTGACTCTTCTTTCTGTCTATGCTTTGAACCAATCCTGTGACACTAGTTTTCGATTCCTAAGCTTCACTTCAGGTTCACTGTATCCCTCTGACCTTCTTATTGACGATAAAACACTGAAATTCCATCGGAATTAAATACAAAAGGCACAATGCCTACTTAAGTACAATAAAACTGACTCTTCTTACTGTCTATGTTTTGAACCATTCCTGTGACACTAGCTACTGATTCCGATGCTTCACTTCAGGTTTACTGTATCCCTCTGACCTTCTTATTGACGATTAAACACAGAATTTGCATCGGAATTAAATACAAAAGGCACAATGCCGACTTAAGTACAAGAAAACTGACTTTTCTTACTGTCTATGTTTGAACCATTCCTGTGACACTAGTTATAGATTCCGATGCTTCACTTCAGGATTACTGTATCCCTCTGACCTTCTTATTGACGATGAAACACAGAAATTGCATCGGAATAAATTTAAAAGGCACAATGCAGACTTAAGTACAAGAAAACTGACTTTTCTTACTGTCTTTGATTTGAACCATTCCTGTGACACTATTTATAGATTCCGATGCTTCACTTCAGGTTTACTGTATCCCTCTGACCTTCTTATTGACGATGAAACACAGAAATTGCATCGGAATAAAATACAAAAGGCGCAATGCCGACTTAAGTACAAGAAAACTGACTCTTCTTACTGTCTATGTTTTGAACCTTTCCTGTGACACTAGTTATAGATTCCGATGCTTTACTTCAGGTTTACTGTATCCCTCTGACCTTCGTATTGACGATGAAACACAGAAATTGCATCGGAATTAAATTCAAAAGGCACAATGCCGACTTATGTACAAGAAAACTGACTCTTCTTACTGTCTATGTTTGAACCATTCCTGTGACACTAGTTATAGATTCCGATGCTTCACTTCAGGTTTTCTGTATGCCTCTGACCTTCTTATTGACGATGAAACACAGAAATTGCATCGGAATTAAATAAAAAATTCACAATGCCGACTTAAGTACAAGAAAACTGACTCTTCTTACTGCCTATGTTTTGAACCAATCCTGGGACACTAGTTGTAGATTCCGATGCTTCACTTCAGGTTCACTGTCTCCCTCTGACCTTCTTATTGACGATGAAACACAGAAATTGCATCGGAATTAAATTCAAAACCCACAATGCCGACTTAAGTACAAGAAAACAGACTCTTCTTACTGTCTATGATTTGAACCATTCCTGTGACACTAGTTATAGATTCCGATGCTTCACATCAGGTTCACTGTATCCCTCTGACCTTCTTATTGACGACGAAACACAGAAATTGCATCGAAATTAAATACAAAAGGCACAATGCTGATTTAAATACAAGAAAACTGACTCTTCTTACTGTCTATGTTTTGAACAATTCATGTGTCACTAATTATAGATTCCGATGCTTCACTTCAGGTTTACCGTATCCCTCTGACCTTCTTATTGACAATGAAACACAGAAATTGCATCGGAATTAAATACAAAAGCACAATGCCGTCCTAAGTACAAGAAAACCGACTCTTCTTACTGTCTATGATTTGAACCATTCCTGTGACACTAGTTATAGATTCCGATGCTTCACTTCAGGTTTACTGTATTCCTCTGACCTTCTTATTGACGATGAAACACAGAAATTGCATCGGAATTAAATGCAAAATGCACAATGCCGACTTACGTACAAGAAAACTGACACTTCTTACTGTCTATGGTTTGAACCATTCCTGTGACACTAGTTATAGATTCCGATGCTTTAGTTCAGGTTTACTGTATCCCTCTGACCTTCTTATTGACGATGAAACACAGAAATTGCTTCGGAATTAAATACAAAAGGCACAATGCCGACTTAAGTACAAGATAACTGACTCTTCTTACTGTCTACGTTTTGAACCATTCCTGTGACACTAAATATAAATTCCGATGCTTCACTTCAGGTTTACTGTATCCCTCTGACCTTCTTATTGACGATGAAACACAGAAATTGCATCGGAATTAAATACAAAAGGCACAATGCCGACTGAAGTACAAGAAAACTGATCTTCTTACTGTCTATATTTTGAACCATTCATCTGACACTAGTTATAAATTCCGATGCTTCACTGCAGGTTTTCTGTATCCCTTTGACCTACTTATTGACGATGAAACACAGAAATTGCATCGGAATTAAATACAAAAGGCACAATGCCGACATAAGTACAAGAAATCTGACTCATCTTACTGTCTATGTTTTGAGCCATTCCTGTGACACTAGTTACAGATTCCGATGCTTCTTTTCAGGTGTACTGTATCCCTCTGACCTTCTTATTGACGATGAAACACAGAAATTGCATCGGAATAAAATACAAAAGGCACAATGCCGACTTAAGTACAAGAAAACTGACGCTTTTTACTGTCTATGTTTTGAACCTTTCCTGTGACACTAGTTATAGATTCCGATGCTTTACTTCAGGTTTACTGTATCCCTCTGACCTTCGTATTGACGATGAAACACAGAAATTGCATCGGATTAAACACAAAAGGCACAATGCCGACTTATGTACAAGAAAACTGACTCATCTTACTGTCTATGTTTGAACCATTCCTGTGACACCAGTTATAGATTCCGATGCTTCACTTCCGGTTTACTGTATCCCTCTGACCATCTTATTGACGATGAAACACAGAAATTGCATCGGAATTAAAAACAAAATGCACAATGCCGACTTAAGTACAAGGAAACTGACTCTTCTTACTGTCTATGCTTTGAACCAATCCTGGGACACTAGTTATAGATTCCGATGCTTCACTTCCGGTTTAGTGTATCCCTCTGACCATCTTATTGACGATGAAACACAGAAATAACATCGGAATATAATAAAAAACGCACAATGCCGACTTAAGTACAAGAAAACTGACTCTACTTACTGTCTATGTTTTGAACCATTCATGTGACACTAGTTATAGATTCCGATGCTTCACTTCAGGTTTACTGTATCCCTCTGACCTTCTTATTGACGATGAAACACAGAAATTGCATCGGAATTAAATACAAAAGGCACAATGCCGACTTAAGTACAAGAAAACTGACTCCTCTTACTGTCTATGTTTTGAACCATTCCTGTGACACCAGTTATAGTTTCCGATGCTTCACTTCATGTTTACTGTATCCCTCTGACCTTCGTATTGACGATGAAACGCAGAAATTGCATCGGAATTAAATACAAAAGGCACAATGCCGACTTCAGTACAAGAAAACTGACTCTTCTTTCTGTCTATGCTTTGAACCAATCCTGTGACACTAGTTTTCGATTCCTAAGCTTCACTTCAGGTTCACTGTATCCCTCTGACCTTCTTATTGACGATAAAACACTGAAATTCCATCGGAATTAAATACAAAAGGCACAATGCCTACTTAAGTACAATAAAACTGACTCTTCTTACTGTCTATGTTTTGAACCATTCCTGTGACACTAGCTACTGATTCCGATGCTTCACTTCAGGTTTACTGTATCCCTCTGACCTTCTTATTGACGATTAAACACAGAATTTGCATCGGAATTAAATACAAAAGGCACAATGCCGACTTAAGTACAAGAAAACTGACTTTTCTTACTGTCTATGTTTGAACCATTCCTGTGACACTAGTTATAGATTCCGATGCTTCACTTCAGGATTACTGTATCCCTCTGACCTTCTTATTGACGATGAAACACAGAAATTGCATCTGAATAAATTTAAAAGGCACAATGCAGACTTAAGTACAAGAAAACTGACTTTTCTTACTGTCTTTGATTTGAACCATTCCTGTGACACTATTTATAGATTCCGATGCTTCACTTCAGGTTTACTGTATCCCTCTGACCTTCTTATTGACGATGAAACACAGAAATTGCATCGGAATAAAATACAAAAGGCGCAATGCCGACTTAAGTACAAGAAAACTGACTCTTCTTACTGTCTATGTTTTGAACCTTTCCTGTGACACTAGTTATAGATTCCGATGCTTTACTTCAGGTTTACTGTATCCCTCTGACCTTCGTATTGACGATGAAACACAGAAATTGCATCGGAATTAAATTCAAAAGGCACAATGCCGACTTATGTACAAGAAAACTGACTCTTCTTACTGTCTATGTTTGAACCATTCCTGTGACACTAGTTATAGATTCCGATGCTTCACTTCAGGTTTTCTGTATGCCTCTGACCTTCTTATTGACGATGAAACACAGAAATTGCATCGGAATTAAATAAAAAATTCACAATGCCGACTTAAGTACAAGAAAACTGACTCTTCTTACTGCCTATGTTTTGAACCAATCCTGGGACACTAGTTGTAGATTCCGATGCTTCACTTCAGGTTCACTGTCTCCCTCTGACCTTCTTATTGACGATGAAACACAGAAATTGCATCGGAATTAAATTCAAAACCCACAATGCCGACTTAAGTACAAGAAAACAGACTCTTCTTACTGTCTATGATTTGAACCATTCCTGTGACACTAGTTATAGATTCCGATGCTTCACATCAGGTTCACTGTATCCCTCTGACCTTCTTATTGACGATGAAACACAGAAATTGCATCGGAATTAAATACAAAAGGCACAATGCCGACATAAGTACAAGAAATCTGACTCATCTTACTGTCTATGTTTTGAGCCATTCCTGTGACACTAGTTACAGATTCCGATGCTTCTTTTCAGGTGTACTGTATCCCTCTGACCTTCTTATTGACGATGAAACACAGAAATTGCATCGGAATAAAATACAAAAGGCACAATGCCGACTTAAGTACAAGAAAACTGACGCTTTTTACTGTCTATGTTTTGAACCTTTCCTGTGACACTAGTTATAGATTCCGATGCTTTACTTCAGGTTTACTGTATCCCTCTGACCTTCGTATTGACGATGAAACACAGAAATTGCATCGGATTAAACACAAAAGGCACAATGCCGACTTATGTACAAGAAAACTGACTCATCTTACTGTCTATGTTTGAACCATTCCTGTGACACCAGTTATAGATTCCGATGCTTCACTTCCGGTTTACTGTATCCCTCTGACCATCTTATTGACGATGAAACACAGAAATTGCATCGGAATTAAAAACAAAATGCACAATGCCGACTTAAGTACAAGGAAACTGACTCTTCTTACTGTCTATGCTTTGAACCAATCCTGGGACACTAGTTATAGATTCCGATGCTTCACTTCCGGTTTAGTGTATCCCTCTGACCATCTTATTGACGATGAAACACAGAAATAACATCGGAATATAACAAAAAAACGCACAATGCCGACTTAAGTACAAGAAAACTGACTCTACTTACTGTCTATGTTTTGAACCATTCATGTGACACTAGTTATAGATTCCGATGCTTCACTTCAGGTTTACTGTATCCCTCTGACCTTCTTATTGACGATGAAACACAGAAATTGCATCGGAATTAAATACAAAAGGCACAATGCCGACTTAAGTACAAGAAAACTGACTCCTCTTACTGTCTATGTTTTGAACCATTCCTGTGACACCAGTTATAGTTTCCGATGCTTCACTTCATGTTTACTGTATCCCTCTGACCTTCGTATTGACGATGAAACGCAGAAATTGCATCGGAATTAAATACAAAAGGCACAATGCCGACTTCAGTACAAGAAAACTGACTCTTCTTTCTGTCTATGCTTTGAACCAATCCTGTGACACTAGTTTTCGATTCCTAAGCTTCACTTCAGGTTCACTGTATCCCTCTGACCTTCTTATTGACGATAAAACACTGAAATTCCATCGGAATTAAATACAAAAGGCACAATGCCTACTTAAGTACAATAAAACTGACTCTTCTTACTGTCTATGTTTTGAACCATTCCTGTGACACTAGCTACTGATTCCGATGCTTCACTTCAGGTTTACTGTATCCCTCTGACCTTCTTATTGACGATTAAACACAGAATTTGCATCGGAATTAAATACAAAAGGCACAATGCCGACTTAAGTACAAGAAAACTGACTTTTCTTACTGTCTATGTTTGAACCATTCCTGTGACACTAGTTATAGATTCCGATGCTTCACTTCAGGATTACTGTATCCCTCTGACCTTCTTATTGACGATGAAACACAGAAATTGCATCGGAATAAATTTAAAAGGCACAATGCAGACTTAAGTACAAGAAAACTGACTTTTCTTACTGTCTTTGATTTGAACCATTCCTGTGACACTATTTATAGATTCCGATGCTTCACTTCAGGTTTACTGTATCCCTCTGACCTTCTTATTGACGATGAAACACAGAAATTGCATCGGAATAAAATACAAAAGGCGCAATGCCGACTTAAGTACAAGAAAACTGACTCTTCTTACTGTCTATGTTTTGAACCTTTCCTGTGACACTAGTTATAGATTCCGATGCTTTACTTCAGGTTTACTGTATCCCTCTGACCTTCGTATTGACGATGAAACACAGAAATTGCATCGGAATTAAATTCAAAAGGCACAATGCCGACTTATGTACAAGAAAACTGACTCTTCTTACTGTCTATGTTTGAACCATTCCTGTGACACTAGTTATAGATTCCGATGCTTCACTTCAGGTTTTCTGTATGCCTCTGACCTTCTTATTGACGATGAAACACAGAAATTGCATCGGAATTAAATAAAAAATTCACAATGCCGACTTAAGTACAAGAAAACTGACTCTTCTTACTGCCTATGTTTTGAACCAATCCTGGGACACTAGTTGTAGATTCCGATGCTTCACTTCAGGTTCACTGTCTCCCTCTGACCTTCTTATTGACGATGAAACACAGAAATTGCATCGGAATTAAATTCAAAACCCACAATGCCGACTTAAGTACAAGAAAACAGACTCTTCTTACTGTCTATGATTTGAACCATTCCTGTGACACTAGTTATAGATTCCGATGCTTCACATCAGGTTCACTGTATCCCTCTGACCTTCTTATTGACGATGAAACACAGAAATTGCATCGGAATTAAATACAAAAGGCACAATGCCGACATAAGTACAAGAAATCTGACTCATCTTACTGTCTATGTTTTGAGCCATTCCTGTGACACTAGTTACAGATTCCGATGCTTCTTTTCAGGTGTACTGTATCCCTCTGACCTTCTTATTGACGATGAAACACAGAAATTGCATCGGAATAAAATACAAAAGGCACAATGCCGACTTAAGTACAAGAAAACTGACGCTTTTTACTGTCTATGTTTTGAACCTTTCCTGTGACACTAGTTATAGATTCCGATGCTTTACTTCAGGTTTACTGTATCCCTCTGACCTTCGTATTGACGATGAAACACAGAAATTGCATCGGATTAAACACAAAAGGCACAATGCCGACTTATGTACAAGAAAACTGACTCATCTTACTGTCTATGTTTGAACCATTCCTGTGACACCAGTTATAGATTCCGATGCTTCACTTCCGGTTTACTGTATCCCTCTGACCATCTTATTGACGATGAAACACAGAAATTGCATCGGAATTAAAAACAAAATGCACAATGCCGACTTAAGTACAAGGAAACTGACTCTTCTTACTGTCTATGCTTTGAACCAATCCTGGGACACTAGTTATAGATTCCGATGCTTCACTTCCGGTTTAGTGTATCCCTCTGACCATCTTATTGACGATGAAACACAGAAATAACATCGGAATATAACAAAAAAACGCACAATGCCGACTTAAGTACAAGAAAACTGACTCTACTTACTGTCTATGTTTTGAACCATTCATGTGACACTAGTTATAGATTCCGATGCTTCACTTCAGGTTTACTGTATCCCTCTGACCTTCTTATTGACGATGAAACACAGAAATTGCATCGGAATTAAATACAAAAGGCACAATGCCGACTTAAGTACAAGAAAACTGACTCCTCTTACTGTCTATGTTTTGAACCATTCCTGTGACACCAGTTATAGTTTCCGATGCTTCACTTCATGTTTACTGTATCCCTCTGACCTTCGTATTGACGATGAAACGCAGAAATTGCATCGGAATTAAATACAAAAGGCACAATGCCGACTTCAGTACAAGAAAACTGACTCTTCTTTCTGTCTATGCTTTGAACCAATCCTGTGACACTAGTTTTCGATTCCTAAGCTTCACTTCAGGTTCACTGTATCCCTCTGACCTTCTTATTGACGATAAAACACTGAAATTCCATCGGAATTAAATACAAAAGGCACAATGCCTACTTAAGTACAATAAAACTGACTCTTCTTACTGTCTATGTTTTGAACCATTCCTGTGACACTAGCTACTGATTCCGATGCTTCACTTCAGGTTTACTGTATCCCTCTGACCTTCTTATTGACGATTAAACACAGAATTTGCATCGGAATTAAATACAAAAGGCACAATGCCGACTTAAGTACAAGAAAACTGACTTTTCTTACTGTCTATGTTTGAACCATTCCTGTGACACTAGTTATAGATTCCGATGCTTCACTTCAGGATTACTGTATCCCTCTGACCTTCTTATTGACGATGAAACACAGAAATTGCATCGGAATAAATTTAAAAGGCACAATGCAGACTTAAGTACAAGAAAACTGACTTTTCTTACTGTCTTTGATTTGAACCATTCCTGTGACACTATTTATAGATTCCGATGCTTCACTTCAGGTTTACTGTATCCCTCTGACCTTCTTATTGACGATGAAACACAGAAATTGCATCGGAATAAAATACAAAAGGCGCAATGCCGACTTAAGTACAAGAAAACTGACTCTTCTTACTGTCTATGTTTTGAACCTTTCCTGTGACACTAGTTATAGATTCCGATGCTTTACTTCAGGTTTACTGTATCCCTCTGACCTTCGTATTGACGATGAAACACAGAAATTGCATCGGAATTAAATTCAAAAGGCACAATGCCGACTTATGTACAAGAAAACTGACTCTTCTTACTGTCTATGTTTGAACCATTCCTGTGACACTAGTTATAGATTCCGATGCTTCACTTCAGGTTTTCTGTATGCCTCTGACCTTCTTATTGACGATGAAACACAGAAATTGCATCGGAATTAAATAAAAAATTCACAATGCCGACTTAAGTACAAGAAAACTGACTCTTCTTACTGCCTATGTTTTGAACCAATCCTGGGACACTAGTTGTAGATTCCGATGCTTCACTTCAGGTTCACTGTCTCCCTCTGACCTTCTTATTGACGATGAAACACAGAAATTGCATCGGAATTAAATTCAAAACCCACAATGCCGACTTAAGTACAAGAAAACAGACTCTTCTTACTGTCTATGATTTGAACCATTCCTGTGACACTAGTTATAGATTCCGATGCTTCACATCAGGTTCACTGTATCCCTCTGACCTTCTTATTGACGACGAAACACAGAAATTGCATCGAAATTAAATACAAAAGGCACAATGCTGATTTAAATACAAGAAAACTGACTCTTCTTACTGTCTATGTTTTGAACAATTCATGTGTCACTAATTATAGATTCCGATGCTTCACTTCAGGTTTACCGTATCCCTCTGACCTTCTTATTGACAATGAAACACAGAAATTGCATCGGAATTAAATACAAAAGCACAATGCCGTCCTAAGTACAAGAAAACCGACTCTTCTTACTGTCTATGATTTGAACCATTCCTGTGACACTAGTTATAGATTCCGATGCTTCACTTCAGGTTTACTGTATTCCTCTGACCTTCTTATTGACGATGAAACACAGAAATTGCATCGGAATTAAATGCAAAATGCACAATGCCGACTTACGTACAAGAAAACTGACACTTCTTACTGTCTATGGTTTGAACCATTCCTGTGACACTAGTTATAGATTCCGATGCTTTAGTTCAGGTTTACTGTATCCCTCTGACCTTCTTATTGACGATGAAACACAGAAATTGCTTCGGAATTAAATACAAAAGGCACAATGCCGACTTAAGTACAAGATAACTGACTCTTCTTACTGTCTACGTTTTGAACCATTCCTGTGACACTAAATATAAATTCCGATGCTTCACTTCAGGTTTACTGTATCCCTCTGACCTTCTTATTGACGATGAAACACAGAAATTGCATCGGAATTAAATACAAAAGGCACAATGCCGACTGAAGTACAAGAAAACTGATCTTCTTACTGTCTATATTTTGAACCATTCATCTGACACTAGTTATAAATTCCGATGCTTCACTGCAGGTTTTCTGTATCCCTTTGACCTACTTATTGACGATGAAACACAGAAATTGCATCGGAATTAAATACAAAAGGCACAATGCCGACATAAGTACAAGAAATCTGACTCATCTTACTGTCTATGTTTTGAGCCATTCCTGTGACACTAGTTACAGATTCCGATGCTTCTTTTCAGGTGTACTGTATCCCTCTGACCTTCTTATTGACGATGAAACACAGAAATTGCATCGGAATAAAATACAAAAGGCACAATGCCGACTTAAGTACAAGAAAACTGACGCTTTTTACTGTCTATGTTTTGAACCTTTCCTGTGACACTAGTTATAGATTCCGATGCTTTACTTCAGGTTTACTGTATCCCTCTGACCTTCGTATTGACGATGAAACACAGAAATTGCATCGGATTAAACACAAAAGGCACAATGCCGACTTATGTACAAGAAAACTGACTCATCTTACTGTCTATGTTTGAACCATTCCTGTGACACCAGTTATAGATTCCGATGCTTCACTTCCGGTTTACTGTATCCCTCTGACCATCTTATTGACGATGAAACACAGAAATTGCATCGGAATTAAAAACAAAATGCACAATGCCGACTTAAGTACAAGGAAACTGACTCTTCTTACTGTCTATGCTTTGAACCAATCCTGGGACACTAGTTATAGATTCCGATGCTTCACTTCCGGTTTAGTGTATCCCTCTGACCATCTTATTGACGATGAAACACAGAAATAACATCGGAATATAATAAAAAACGCACAATGCCGACTTAAGTACAAGAAAACTGACTCTACTTACTGTCTATGTTTTGAACCATTCATGTGACACTAGTTATAGATTCCGATGCTTCACTTCAGGTTTACTGTATCCCTCTGACCTTCTTATTGACGATGAAACACAGAAATTGCATCGGAATTAAATACAAAAGGCACAATGCCGACTTAAGTACAAGAAAACTGACTCCTCTTACTGTCTATGTTTTGAACCATTCCTGTGACACCAGTTATAGTTTCCGATGCTTCACTTCATGTTTACTGTATCCCTCTGACCTTCGTATTGACGATGAAACGCAGAAATTGCATCGGAATTAAATACAAAAGGCACAATGCCGACTTCAGTACAAGAAAACTGACTCTTCTTTCTGTCTATGCTTTGAACCAATCCTGTGACACTAGTTTTCGATTCCTAAGCTTCACTTCAGGTTCACTGTATCCCTCTGACCTTCTTATTGACGATAAAACACTGAAATTCCATCGGAATTAAATACAAAAGGCACAATGCCTACTTAAGTACAATAAAACTGACTCTTCTTACTGTCTATGTTTTGAACCATTCCTGTGACACTAGCTACTGATTCCGATGCTTCACTTCAGGTTTACTGTATCCCTCTGACCTTCTTATTGACGATTAAACACAGAATTTGCATCGGAATTAAATACAAAAGGCACAATGCCGACTTAAGTACAAGAAAACTGACTTTTCTTACTGTCTATGTTTGAACCATTCCTGTGACACTAGTTATAGATTCCGATGCTTCACTTCAGGATTACTGTATCCCTCTGACCTTCTTATTGACGATGAAACACAGAAATTGCATCGGAATAAATTTAAAAGGCACAATGCAGACTTAAGTACAAGAAAACTGACTTTTCTTACTGTCTTTGATTTGAACCATTCCTGTGACACTATTTATAGATTCCGATGCTTCACTTCAGGTTTACTGTATCCCTCTGACCTTCTTATTGACGATGAAACACAGAAATTGCATCGGAATAAAATACAAAAGGCGCAATGCCGACTTAAGTACAAGAAAACTGACTCTTCTTACTGTCTATGTTTTGAACCTTTCCTGTGACACTAGTTATAGATTCCGATGCTTTACTTCAGGTTTACTGTATCCCTCTGACCTTCGTATTGACGATGAAACACAGAAATTGCATCGGAATTAAATTCAAAAGGCACAATGCCGACTTATGTACAAGAAAACTGACTCTTCTTACTGTCTATGTTTGAACCATTCCTGTGACACTAGTTATAGATTCCGATGCTTCACTTCAGGTTTTCTGTATGCCTCTGACCTTCTTATTGACGATGAAACACAGAAATTGCATCGGAATTAAATAAAAAATTCACAATGCCGACTTAAGTACAAGAAAACTGACTCTTCTTACTGCCTATGTTTTGAACCAATCCTGGGACACTAGTTGTAGATTCCGATGCTTCACTTCAGGTTCACTGTCTCCCTCTGACCTTCTTATTGACGATGAAACACAGAAATTGCATCGGAATTAAATTCAAAACCCACAATGCCGACTTAAGTACAAGAAAACAGACTCTTCTTACTGTCTATGATTTGAACCATTCCTGTGACACTAGTTATAGATTCCGATGCTTCACATCAGGTTCACTGTATCCCTCTGACCTTCTTATTGACGACGAAACACAGAAATTGCATCGAAATTAAATACAAAAGGCACAATGCTGATTTAAATACAAGAAAACTGACTCTTCTTACTGTCTATGTTTTGAACAATTCATGTGACACTAATTATAGATTCCGATGCTTCACTTCAGGTTTACTGTATCCCTCTGACCTTCTTATTGACGATGAAACACAGAAATTGCATCGGAATTAAATTCAAAAGGCACAATGCCGACTTAAGTACAAGAAAACTGACTTTTCTTAATGTCTTTGATTTGAACCATTCCTGTGACACTAGTTATAGATTCCGATGCTTCACTTCAGGTTTACTGTATTCCTCTGACCTTCTTATTGTAGATGAAACACAGAAATTGCATCGGAATTAAATTCAAAAGGCACAAAGCCGACTTAAGTACAAGAAAACAGACTCTTCTTACTGTCTATGAATTGAACTATTCCTTTGACACATGTTATAGATTTCGATGCTTCACTTCAGTTTCACTGTATCCCTCTGACCATCTTATTGACGATGAAACACAGAAATAGCATCGGAATAAAATAAGAAAGGCACAATGCAGACTTAAATACAAGAAAGCCAACTCTTCTTACAGTCTATGTTTGAACCATTCCTGTGACACTAGTTATCGATTCCGATGCTTCACTTCAGGTTTACTGTATCCCTCTGACCTTCTTCTTGATGATGAAACTCAGAAATTGCGACGGAGTTATATTAAAAAGGCACAATGCCGACTTAAGTACAAGAAAACTGACTCCTATTACAATCAATGGTTTGAACCATTCGTGTGACACTAGTTATAGATTCCGATGCTTCACTTCAGGTTTACTGAATCCCTCTGACCATCTTATCGACGATGAAACTCAGAAAATGCATCGGAATTAAATACAAAAACACAATGCAGACTTAAGTACTAGAAGACTGACTACTCTTACGGTCTATGATTTGAACCATTCATGTGACACTAGTTATAGATTCCGATGCTTCACTTCAGGTTTACTGTATCCCTCTGACCTTCTTATTGACGATGAAACACAGAAATTGCATCGGAATTAAATACAAAAAAAACACAATGCCGACATAAGTACAAGAAAACTGACTCTTCTTACTGTCTATGTTTTGAACAATTCCTGTGACACTAGTTATAGATTCCGATGCTTCACTTCAGGTCTACCGTATCCCTCCGACCTTCTTATTGACGTTGAAACACAGAAATTGCATCGGATTAAATACAAAAAGCACAATGTCGACTTAAGTACAAGAAAACTGACTCTTCTTACTGTCTATGTTTTGAACCATTTCTGTGACACTAGTTATAGATTCCGATGCTTCACTTCAGGTTTACTGTATCCCTCTGACCTTCTTATTTAGGATGAAACACAGAAATTGCATCGAAATTAAATACAAAAGCCACAATGCTGATTTAAATACAAGAAAACTGACTCTTCTTACTGTCTATGTTTTGAACCATTCATGTGTCACTAATTATAGATTCCGATGCTTCACTTCAGGTTTACCGTATCCCTCTGACCTTCTTATTGACAATGAAACACAGAAATTGCATCGGAATTAAATACAAAAGCACAATGCCGTCCTAAGTACAAGAAAACCGACTCTTCTTACTGTCTATGATTTGAACCATTCCTGTGACACTAGTTATAGATTCCGATGCTTCACTTCAGGTTTACTGTATTCCTCTGACCTTCTTATTGACGATGAAACACAGAAATTGCATCGGAATTAAATGCAAAATGCACAATGCCGACTTACGTACAAGAAAACTGACACTTCTTACTGTCTATGGTTTGAACCATTCCTGTGACACTAGTTATAGATTCCGATGCTTTAGTTCAGGTTTACTGTATCCCTCTGACCTTCTTATTGACGATGAAACACAGAAATTGCTTCGGAATTAAATACAAAAGGCACAATGCCGACTTAAGTACAAGATAACTGACTCTTCTTACTGTCTACGTTTTGAACCATTCCTGTGACACTAAATATAAATTCCGATGCTTCACTTCAGGTTTACTGTATCCCTCTGACCTTCTTATTGACGATGAAACACAGAAATTGCATCGGAATTAAATACAAAAGGCACAATGCCGACTGAAGTACAAGAAAACTGATCTTCTTACTGTCTATATTTTGAACCATTCATCTGACACTAGTTATAAATTCCGATGCTTCACTGCAGGTTTTCTGTATCCCTTTGACCTACTTATTGACGATGAAACACAGAAATTGCATCGGAATTAAATACAAAAGGCACAATGCCGACATAAGTACAAGAAATCTGACTCTTCTTACTGTCTATGCTTTGAACAATTCCTGTGACACTAGTTATAGTTTCCGATGCTTCACTTCAGGTTTACCGTATCCCTCCGACTTTCTTATTGACGATGAAATACAGAAATTGCATCGGATTAAATACAAAAGGAACAATGCAGACTTAAGTACAAGAAAACTGATCTTCTAACTGACTATGTTTTGAATTTTTCTGAGACACTAGTTATAGAATACGATGCTTCACTTCGGGTTCACTATATCCCTCTGACCTTCTTATTGACGATGAAACACTGAAATTGCATCGGAACTAAATACAAAAGGCACAATGCCGACTTAAGTACAAGAAACCTGACTCTTCTTTCTGTCTATGTTTTGAACCTTTCCTGTGACACTAGTTATAGAATCCGATGCTTCACTTCAAGTTTACTGTATGCCTCTGACCATCATATTGACGATGAAACACAGAAATTGCATCGGAATTAAATACAAAAGGCACAATGCTGATTTAAATACAAGAAAACAGACTCTTCTTACTGTCTATGTTTTGAACCATACATGTGTCACTAATTATAGATTCCGATGCTTCACTTCAGGATTACTGTATCCCTCTGACCTTCTTATTGACGATGAATCACAGAAATTGCATCGGAATTAAATACAAAAGGCACAATGCCGACCTAAGTACAAGAAAACTGACTCTTCTTACTGTCTATGATTTGAATCATTCCTGTGACATTAGTTACAGATTCCGAAGCTTCACTTCAGGTTTACTGTATTCCTCTGACCTTCGTATTGACGATGAAACACAGAAATTGCATCAGAATTAAATAAAAAAGTCACAATGCCGACCTAAGTACAAGAAAACTGACTCTTCCTACTGTCTATGCTTTGAACCATTCCTGTGACACTAGTTATAGATTCCGATGCTTCACTTCAGGTTTACTGTATCCTTCAGACCTTCTTATTGACGATGAAACACAGAAATTGCATCGGAATTAAATACAAAAGGCACAATGCCGACTTATGTACAAGAAAACTGACTCCTCTTACTGTCTATGTTTTGAACCATTCATGTGAAACTCGTTATAGATCCGATGCTTTACTTCAGGTTTACTGTATCCCTCTGACCTTCTTATTGACGATAAAACACAGAAATTGCTTCGGAATTAAATACAAAAAGGCACAATGCCGACATCAGTACAAGATAACTGACTCTTCTTACTGTCTATGTTTTGAACCATACATGTGTCACTAATTATAGATTCCGATGCTTCACTTCAGGTTTACTGTATCCCTCTGACCTTCTTATTGACGATGAAACACAGAAATTGCATCGGAATTAAATACAAAAGGCACAATGCCGACTGAAGTACAAGAAATCTGACTCTTCTTACTGTCTATGCTTTGAACAATTCCTGTGACACTAGTTATAGATTCCGATGCTTCACTTCAGGTTTACCGTATCCCTCCGATATTCTTATTGACTATGAAACACAGAAATTGCATCGGATTAAATACAAAATTAACAATGCCGACATCAGTACAAGATAACTGACTCTTCTTACTGTCTATGTTTTGAACCATACATGTGTCACTAATTATAGATTCCGATGCTTCACTTCAGGTTTACTGTATCCCTCTGACCTTCTTATTGACGATGAAACACAGAAATTGCATCGGAATTAAATACAAAAGGCACAATGCCGACATAAGTACAAGAAATCTGACTCTTCTTACTGTCTATGCTTTGAACAATTCCTGTGACACTAGTTATAGTTTCCGATGCTTCACTTCAGGTTTACCGTATCCCTCCGACTTTCTTATTGACGATGAAATACAGAAATTGCATCGGATTAAATACAAAAGGAACAATGCAGACTTAAGTACAAGAAAACTGATCTTCTAACTGACTATGTTTTGAATTATTCCTGAGACACTAGTTATAGAATACGATGCTTCACTTCGGGTTCACTATATCCCTCTAATCTTCTTATTGACGATGAAACACTGAAATTGCATCGGAATTAAATACAAAAGGCACAATGCGGACTTAAGTACAAGAAAACTGACTCTTCTTACTGTCTATGTTTTGAACAATTCCTGTGACACTAGTTATAGATTCTGATGCTTCACTTCAATTTTACCATATCCATCCGACCTTCTTATTGACGATGAAACACAGTAATTGCATCGGATTAAATACAAAAGGCACAATGCCGACTTAAGTAAAAGAAAACTGATTTTCTTATTGTCTGTGTTTTGAATAATTCCTGTGACACTAGTTATAGAATCGAATGCTTCACTTCTGGCTCACTATATCCCTCTGACCATCTTATTGACGATGAAACACTGAAATTGCAACGGAATTGAATACAAAAGGCACAATGCCGACTTAAGTACAAGAAAACTGACACTTCATACTGTCTATGTTTTGAACCATTCCTGTGACACTAGTTATAGATTCCGATGCTTCACTTCAGGTTCACTGTATCCCTCTACCCTTCATATTGACGATGAAACACAGAAATTGCATCGAAATTAAATACAAAAGGCACAATGCTGATTTAAATACAAGAAAACAGACTCTTCTTACTGTCTATGTTTTGAACCATACATGTGTCACTAATTATAGATTTCGACGCTTCACTTCAGGTTTACTGTATCCCTCTGACCTTCTTATTGACGATGAAACACAGAAATTGCATCGGAATTAAATACAACAGGCACAATGCCGACCTAAGTACAAGAAAACTGACTCTTCTTACTGTCTATGATTTGAACCATTCCTGTGACACTAGTTACAGATTCCGATGCTTCACTTCAGGTTTACTGTTTTCCTCTGACCTTCTTATTGACGATGAAACACAGAAATTATATCAGAATTAAATACAAAAGGCACAATGCCGACTTAAGTATTAGAAAACTGACTCTTCCTACTGCCTATGCTTTGAACCATTCCTGTGACACTAGTTATAGATTCCGATGCCTCACTTCAGGTTTACTGTATCCTTCTGACCTTCTTATTGACGATGAAACACAGAAATTGCATCGGAATTAAATACAAAAGGCACAATGCCGACTTATGTACAAGAAAACTGACTCTTCTTACTGCCTATGTTTTGAACCATTCATGTGAAACTCGTTATAGATCCGATGCTTTACGTCAGGTTTACTCTATCCCTCTGACCTTCTTATTGACGATGAAACACAGAAAGTGCTTCGGAATTAAATACAAAAAGGCACAATGCGGACATAAGTACAAGATAACTGACTCTTCTTACTGTCTATGTTTTGAACCATTCCTGTGACACTAAATACAAATTCCGATGCTTCACTTCAGGTTTACTGTATCCCTCTGACCTTCTTATTGACGATGAAACACAGAAATTGCATCGGAATTAAATACAAAAGGCACAATGCCGACATAAGTACAAGAAATCTGACTCTTCTTACTGTCTATGCTTTGAACAATTCCTGTGACACTAGTTATAGATTCCGATGCTTCACTTCAGGTTTACCGTATCCCTCCGACTTTCTTATTGACTATGAACACAGAAATTGCATCGGTTTAAATGCAGAATTAACAATGCCGACTTAAGTACAAGAAAACTCATCATCTTACTGTCTATGTTTTGAATTATTCCTGAGACACTAGTTATAGAATACGATGCTTCACGTCGGGTTCACTATATCCTTCTAATCTTCTTATTGACGATGAAACACTGAAATTGCATCGGAATTAAATACAAAAGGCACAATGCGGACTTAAGTACAAGAAAACTGACTCTTCTTACTGTCTACGTTTTGAACCTTTCAGGTGACACTAGTTATAGAATCCGATGCTTCACTTGAGGTTTACTGTATGCCTCTGACCTTCATATTGACGATGAAACACAGAAATTGCATCGGAATTAAATACAAAAGGTACAATGCCGACTTAAGTACAATAAAACTGGCTCTTCTTACTGTCTATATTTTTAACCATTCATGTGACACTCGTTATAGATTACGATGCTTTACTTCAGGTTTACTGTATCCCTCTGACCCTCTTCTTGACGATGAAAGACAGAAATTGCTTCGGAAATAAATACAAATTGCACAATGCCGAGTTAAGTACAAGATAACTGACTATTCTTACTGTCTGTGTTTTGAACCATTCCTGTGACACTAGTTATAGATTCCGATGCTTCACTTCAGGTTTACTGTATCCCTTTGACGTTCTCATTGACGATGAAACAGAGAAATTGCATCGGAATTGAATACAAAAAGCACAATGTCGACTTAATTACAAGAAAACTGACACTTCTTACTGTCTATGGTATGAACCATTCATGTGAAACTCGTTATAGATTCCGATGCTTTACTTCAGATTTACTGTATCCCTCTGACCTTCTTATTGACGATGAAACACAGATATTGCTTCGGAATTAAAATCGAAAAGCACAATGCCGACTTATGTACAAGATAACTGACCCTTCTGACTGTCTATGTTTTGAACCATTCATGTGAAACTCGTTACAGATTCCGATGTTTTACTTCAGATTTACTGTATCCCTCTGACCTTCTTATTGACGATGAAACACAGAAATTGCTTCGGAATTAAATACAAAAGGCACAATGCCGACTTATGTACAAGATAAATGACTCTACTTACTGTCTATGTTTTGAACCATTCCTGTGACACTAAATATAAATTCCGATGCTTCACTTCAGGTTTACTGTATCCCTCTGACCTTCTTGTTGACGATGAAACACAGAAATCGCATTGGAATTAAATAGAAAAGGCACAATGCCGAATTAAGTACAAAAAAAACTGACTCTTCTTACTGTCTATATTTTGAACCATTCATCTGACACTAGTTATAGATTCCGATGCTTCACTTCAGGTTTACTGTATCCTTCTGACCTTCTTACTGACGATGAAACACAGAAATTGCATCGGAATTAAATGTAAAAGGCACAATGCCGACTTAAGTACAAGAAAACTGACCCTTCTTACTGTCTATGGTTTGATCCATTCCTGTGACACTAGTTATAGATTTCGATGCTTCACTTCAGGTTCACTGTATCCCTCTGACCTTCTTATTGGCGATGAAACACTGAAAAATGGATCGGAATTAAATACAAAAGGCACAATGCCGACTGAAGTACAAAAAAACTGACCCTTCTTACTGTCTATGTTTTGAACCATTTATGTGACACTAGTTATAAATTCCGATGCTTCACTGCAGGTTTACTGTATCCCTCTGACCATCTTATTGACGATGAAACACAGAAATTGCATCGGAATTCAATACAAAATGCACAATGCCGTCTTAAGTAAAAGAAAACTGACTCTTCTTACTGTCTATGGTTTGAACCATTCCTGTGACACTAGTTATAGATTCCGATGCTTCACTCAGGTTCACTGTATCCCTCTGACCTTCTTATTGGCGATCGAACACTGAAATTGCACCGGAATTAAGTACAAAAGGCACAATGCCGACTTACGTACAAGAAAACTTACTCTTCTTACTGTCTATGTTTGAACCATTCCTGTGACACTAGTTATAGATTCCGATGCTTCACTTCAGGTTTACTGTATGCCTCTGACCTTCTTATTGACGATGAAACAGAGACATTGCATCGGAATTGAATACAAAAGGCACAATGTCGACTTAAGTACAAGAAATGTGACTCTTCTTACTGTCTATGCTTTGAACAATTCCTGTGACACTAGTTATAGATTCCGCTGCTTCACTTCAAGTTTACCGTATCCCTCCGACTTTCTTATTGACGATGAAACACAGAAATGGCATCGGATTAAATACAAAAGGAACAATGCCGACTTAAGTACAAGAAAAATGATCTTCATACTGTCTATGTTTCGTATTATTCCTGAGACACTAGTTATAGAATACGATGCTTCACTTTGGGTTCACTATATCCCTCTGACCTTCTTATTGACGATGAAACACTGAAATTGCATCGGAATTAAATACAAAAGGCACAATGCAGACTTAAGTACAAGAAAACTGATTCTTCTTACTGTCTATGTTTTGAACCTTTCCTGTGACACTAGTTATAGAATACGATGCCTCACTTCATGTTTACTGTATGCCTCTGACCTTCATATTGACGATGAAACACAGAAATTGCATCGGAATTAAATACAAAAGGTACAATGCCGACTTAAGTACAAGAAAACTGACTCTTCTTACTGTCTATGTTTTGAACCATTCATGTGACACTAGTTATAGACTCCGATGCTTCACTTCAGGTTTACTGTATCCCTCTGACCTTCTCATTGACGATGAAACACAGAAATTGCAACGGAATTAAATACAGAAGGCACAATGCCGACTTATGTACAAGAAAACTGACTCTTCTTAATGTCTATGTTTTGAACCATTCATGTGAAACTCGTTGTAGATTCCGATGCTTTACTTCAGGTTTAATGTATCCCTCTGACCATCTTATTGACGATGAAACACAGAAATTGCATCGGTATTAAATACAAAAGGCACAATGCCGACTTAAGTACAAGATAACTGCCTCTTCTTACTGTCTATGTTTTGAACAATTCCTGTGACATTAGTTATAGATTCCGATGCTTCACTTCTGGTTAATTGTATCCCTCTGACCTTCTTATAGATGATGAAACACAGAAATTGCTTTGGAATTAAATACAAAAGGCACAATGCCGACTTAAGTACAAGAAAACTGACTCTTCCTACTGTCTATGTTTTGAACCATTCCTGTGACACTAGTTATAGTTTCCGATGCTTCACTTGAGGTTTCCTGTATCCCTCTGACCTTCTTATTGACGATGAAACACAGAAATTGCATCGAAATTAAATACAAAAGGCACAATTCTGATGTAAATACAAGAAAACTGACTTTTCTTACTGTCTATGTTTTGAACCATTCATGTGTCACTAATTATAGATTCCGATGATTCACTTCAGGTTTACTCTATCCCTCTGACCTTTTTATTGACGATGAAACACAGAAATTGCATCGGAATTAAATACAAAAGGCACAATGCCGACCTAAGTACAAGAAAACTGACTCTTCTTACTGTCAATGATTTGAACCATTCCTGTGACACTAGTTATAGATTCCGAAGCTTCACTTCAGGTTTACTGTATTTCTCTGGCCTTCGTATTGACGATGAAACACAGAAATTACCTCGGAATTAAATACAAAAGGCACAATGCCGACTTAAGTACAAGAAAACTGACTCTTCTTACTGTCTATGGTTTGAACCATTCCTGTGAATCTAGTTATAGATTCCGATGCTTCACTTCAGGTTCACCGTATCACTCTGACCTTCTTATTGGCGATGAAACAATGTAATTGCATCTGAATTAAATACAAAAGGCACAATGCCGACTTAAGTACAAGAAAACTTACTCTTCTTACTGTCTACGTTTGAACCATTCCTGTGCCACCAGTCATAGATTACGATGCTTCACTTCAGGTTTACTGTATCCCTCTGACCTTCTTATTGACGATGGAACAGAGAAATTGCATCGGAATTGAATACAAAAGGCACAAAGTCGACTTAAGTACAAGAAAACTGACTCTTCTTACTGTCTATGTTTTGAACCATTCCTGTGACACTAGTTATAGATTCCGATGCTTCACTTCAGGTTTACTGTATCCCTCTGACCTTCTTATTGACGATGAAACACAGAAATTGCATCGGAATTAAATACAAATGGCACAATGCCGACTTATGTACAAGAAAACTGACTCTTCTTACTGTCTATGTTTTGAACTATTCATGTGAAACTCGTTATAGATTCCGATGCTTTACTTCAGGTTTACTGTATCCCTCTGACCTTCTTATTGACGATGAAACACAGAAATTGCTTCGGAATTAAATACAAAAGGCACAATGCCGACTTATGTACAAGATAACTGACTCTACTTACTGACTATGTTTTGAACCATTCCTGTGACACTAAATATAAATTCCGATGCTTCACTTCAGGTTTACTGTATCCCTCTGACCTTCTTGTTGACGATGAAACACAGAAATCGCATTGGAATTAAATAGAAAAGGCACAATGCCGAATTAAGTACAAGAAAACTGACTCTTCTTACTGTCTATATTTTGAACCATTCATGTGACACTAGTTATAGATTCCGATGCTTCACTTCAGGTTTACTGTATCCTTCTGACCTTCTTACTGACGATGAAACACAGAAATTGCATCGGAGTTAAATACAAAAGGCACAATGCCGACTTAAGTACAAGAAAACTGACTCTTCTTACTGTCTATGATTTGAAACATTCATGTGACACTAGTTATAGATTCCGATTCTTCACTGCAGGTTTACTGTATCCCTCTGACCTTCTTACTGACGATAAAACACATAAATTGCATCGGAATTAAATACAAAAAGCACAATGCCGACTTAAGTACAAGTAAACAGACTATTCTTACTGCCTATGATTTGAACCATTCCTGTGACACTAGTTATCGATTCCGATGCTTCACTTCAGGTTTACTGGATTCCTCTGACCTTCTTATTGACGATGAAACACAGAACTTGCATCGGAATTAAATGTAAAAGGCACAATGCCGACTTAAGTACAAGAAAACTGACCCTTCTTACTGTCTATGGTTTGATCCATTCCTGTGACACTAGTTATAGATTTCGATGCTTCACTTCAGGTTCACTGTATCCCTCTGACCTTCTTATTGGCGATGAAACACTGAAAAATGGATCGGAATTAAATACAAAAGGCACAATGCCGACAGAAGTACAAGAAAACTGACCCTTCTTACTGTCTATGTTTTGAACCATTCATGTGACACTAGTTATAAATTCCGATGCTTCACTGCAGGTTTACTGTATCCCTCTGACCATCTTATTGATGATGAAACACAGAAATTGCATCGGAATTAAATACAAAATGCACAATGCCGTCTTAAGTAAAAGAAAACTGACTCTTCTTACTGTCTATGGTTTGAACCATTCCTGTGACACTAGTTATAGATTGCGATGCTTCACTTCAGGTTCACTGTATCCCTCTGACCTTCTTATTGGCGATGGAACACTGAAATTGCACCGGAATTAAATACAAAAGGCACAATGCCGACTTACGTACAAGAAAACTTACTCTTCTTACTGTCTATGTTAGAACCATTCCTGTGACACTAGTTATAGATTCCGATGCTTCACTTCAGGTTTACTGTATGCCTCTGACCTTCTTATTGACGATGAAACAGAGAAATTGCATCGGAATTGAATACAAAATGCACAATGTCGACTTAAGTACAAGAAATGTGACTCTTCTTACTGTCTATGCTTTGAACAATTCCTGTGACACTAGTTATAGATTCCGATGCTTCACTTCAGGTTTACCGTATCCCTCCGACTTTCTTATTGACGATGAAACACAGAAATGGCATCGGATTAAATACAAAAGGAACAATGCCGACTTAAGTACAAGAAAAATGATCTTCATACTGTCTATGTTTCGTATTATTCCTGAGACACTAGTTATAGAATACGATGCTTCACTATGGGTTCACTATATCCCTCTGACCTTCTTATTGACGATGAAACACTGAAATTGCATCGGAATTAAATACAAAAGGCACAATGCAGACTTCAGTACAAGAAAACTGATTCTTCTTACTGTCTATGTTTTGAACCTTTCCTGTGACACTAGTTATAGAATACGATGCCTCACTTCATGTTTACTGTATGCCTCTGACCTTCATATTGACGATGAAACACAGAAATTGCATCGGAATTAAATACAAATGGTACAATGCCGACTTAAGTACAAGAAAACTGACTCTTCTTACTGTCTATGTTTTGAACCATTCATGTGACACTAGTTATAGACTCCGATGCTTCACTTCAGGTTCACTGTATCCCTCTGACCTTCTTATTGACGATGAAACACAGAAATTGCAACGGAATTAAATACAAAAGGCACAATGCCGACTTATGTACAAGAAAACTGACTCTTCTTAATGTCTATGTTTTGAACCATTCATGTGAAACTCGTTGTAGATTCCGATGCTTTACTTCAGGTTTAATGTATCCCTCTGACCTTCTTATTGACGATGAAACACAGAAATTGCATCGGTATTAAATACAAAATGCACAATGCCGACTTAAGTACAAGATAACTGCCTCTTCTTACTGTCTATGTTTTGAACCATTCCTGTGACATTAGTTATAGATTCCGATGCTTCACTTCCGGTTAATTGTATCCCTCTGACCTTCTTATAGATGATGAAACACAGAAATTGCTTCGGAATTAAATACAAAAGGCACAATGCCGACTTAAGTACAAGAAAACTTACTCTTCTTACTGTCTATGTTAGAACCATTCCTGTGACACTAGTTATAGATTCCGATGCTTCACTTCAGGTTTACTGTATGCCTCTGACCTTCTTATTGACGATGAAACAGAGAAATTGCATCGGAATTGAATACAAAATGCACAATGTCGACTTAAGTACAAGAAATGTGACTCTTCTTACTGTCTATGCTTTGAACAATTCCTGTGACACTAGTTATAGATTCCGATGCTTCACTTCAGGTTTACCGTATCCCTCCGACTTTCTTATTGACGATGAAACACAGAAATGGCATCGGATTAAATACAAAAGGAACAATGCCGACTTAAGTACAAGAAAAATGATCTTCATACTGTCTATGTTTCGTATTATTCCTGAGACACTAGTTATAGAATACGATGCTTCACTATGGGTTCACTATATCCCTCTGACCTTCTTATTGACGATGAAACACTGAAATTGCATCGGAATTAAATACAAAAGGCACAATGCAGACTTAAGTACAAGAAAACTGATTCTTCTTACTGTCTATGTTTTGAACCTTTCCTGTGACACTAGTTATAGAATACGATGCCTCACTTCATGTTTACTGTATGCCTCTGACCTTCATATTGACGATGAAACACAGAAATTGCATCGGAATTAAATACAAATGGTACAATGCCGACTTAAGTACAAGAAAACTGACTCTTCTTACTGTCTATGTTTTGAACCATTCATGTGACACTAGTTATAGACTCCGATGCTTCACTTCAGGTTCACTGTATCCCTCTGACCTTCTTATTGACGATGAAACACAGAAATTGCAACGGAATTAAATACAAAAGGCACAATGCCGACTTATGTACAAGAAAACTGACTCTTCTTAATGTCTATGTTTTGAACCATTCATGTGAAACTCGTTGTAGATTCCGATGCTTTACTTCAGGTTTAATGTATCCCTCTGACCTTCTTATTGACGATGAAACACAGAAATTGCATCGGTATTAAATACAAAATGCACAATGCCGACTTAAGTACAAGATAACTGCCTCATCTTACTGTCTATGTTTTGAACCATTCCTGTGACATTAGTTATAGATTCCGATGCTTCACTTCCGGTTAATTGTATCCCTCTGACCTTCTTATAGATGATGAAACACAGAAATTGCTTCGGAATTAAATACAAAAGGCACAATGCCGACTTAAGTACAAGAAAACTGACTCTTCCTACTGTCTATGTTTTGAACCATTCCTGTGACACTAGTTATAGTTTCCGATGCTTCACTTGAGGTTTCCTGTATCCCTCTGACCTTCTTATTGACGATGAAACACAGAAATTGCATCGAAATTAAATACAAAAGGCACAATTCTGATGTAAATACAAGAAAACTGACTTTTCTTACTGTCTATGCTTTTGAACCATTCATGTGTCACTAATTATAGATTCCGATGATTCACTTCAGGTTTACTCTATCCCTCTGACCTTTTTATTGACGATGAAACACAGAAATAGCATCGGAATTAAATACAAAAGGCACAATGCCGACCTAAGTACAAGAAAACTGACTCTTCTTACTGTCAATGATTTGAACCATTCCTGTGACACTAGTTATAGATTCCGAAGCTTCACTTCAGGTTTACTGTATTCCTCTGGCCTTCGTATTGACGATGAAACACAGAAATTACCTCGGAATTAAATACAAAAGGCACAATGCCGACTTAAGTACAAGAAAACTGACTCTTCTTACTGTCTATGGTTTGAACCATTCCTGGGAAACTAGTTATAGATTCCGATGCTTCACTTCAGGTTCACTGTGTCACTCTGACCTTCTTATTGGCGATGAAACAATGTAATTGCATCTGAATTAAATACAAAAGGCACAATGCCGACTTAAGTACAAGAAAACTTACTCTTCTTACTGTCTACGTTTGAACCATTCCTGTGCCACCAGTTATAGATTCCGATGCTTCACTTCAGGTTTACTGTATCCCTCTGACCTTCTTATTGACGATGGAACAGAGAAATTGCATCGGAATTGAATACAAAAGGCACAAAGTCGACTTAAGTACAAGAAAACTGACTCTTCTTACTGTCTATGATTTGAACCATTCCTGTGACACTAGTTATAGATTCCGATGCTTCACTTCAGGTTTACTGTATCCCTCTGACCTTCTTATTGACGATGAACCACAGAAATTGCATCGGAATTAAATACAAATGGCACATTGCCGACTTATGTACAAGAAAACTGACTCTTCTTACTGTCTATGTTTTGAACTATTTACGTGAAACTCGTTATAGATTCCGATGCTTTACTTCAGGTTTACTGTATCCCTCTGACCTTCTTGTTGACGATGAAACACAGAAATTGCTTCGGAATTAAATACAAAAGGCACAATGCCGACTTATGTACAAGATAACTGACTCTATTTACTGTCTATGTTTTGAACCATTCCTGTGACACTAAATATAAATTCCGATGCTTCACTTCAGGTTTACTGTATCCCTCTGACCTTCTTGTTGACGATGAAACACAGAAATCGCATTGGAATTAAATAGAAAAGGCACAATGCCGAATTAAGTACAAGAAAACTGACTCTTCTTACTGTCTATATTTTGAACCATTCATGTGACACTAGTTATAGATTCCGATGCTTCACTTCAGGTTTACTGTATCCTTCTGACCTTCTTACTGACGATGAAACACAGAAATTGCATCGGAATTAAATACAAAAGGCACAATGCCGACTTAAGTACAAGAAAACTGACTCTTCTTACTGTCTATGTTTTGAAACATTCATGTGACACTAGTTATAGATTCCGATGCTTCACTGCAGGTTTACTGTATCCCTCTGACCTTCTTACTGACGATAAAACACATAAATTGCATCGGAATTAAATACAAAAAGCACAATGCCGACTTAAGTACAAGTAAACAGACTATTCTTACTGCCTATGATTTGAACCATTCCTGTGACACTAGTTATCGATTCCGATGCTTCACTTCAGGTTTACTGGATTCCTCTGACCTTCTTATTGACGATGAAACACAGAACTTGCATCGGAATTAAATGTAAAAGGCACAATGCCGACTTAAGTACAAGAAAACTGACCCTTCTTACTGTCTATGGTTTGATCCATTCCTGTGGCACTAGTTATAGATTTCGATGCTTCACTTCAGGTTCACTGTATCCCTCTGACCTTCTTATTGGCGATGAAACACTGAAAAATGGATCGGAATTAAATACAAAAGGCACAATGCCGACTGAAGTACAAGAAAACTGACCCTTCTTACTGTCTATGTTTTGAACCATTCATGTGACACTAGTTATAAATTCCGATGCTTCACTGCAGGTTTACTGTATCCCTCTGACCATCTTATTGATGATGAAACACAGAAATTGCATCGGAATTAAATACAAAATGCACAATGCCGTCTTAAGTAAAAGAAAACTGACTCTTCTTACTGTCTATGGTTTGAACCATTCCTGTGACACTAGTTATAGATTCCGATGCTTCACTTCAGGTTCACTGTATCCCTCTGACCTTCTTATTGGCGATGGAACACTGAAATTGCACCGGAATTAAATACAAAAGGCACAATGCCGACTTACGTACAAGAAAACTTACTCTTCTTACTGTCTATGTTTGAACCATTCCTGTGACACTAGTTATAGATTCCGATGCTTCACTTCAGGTTTACTGTATGCCTCTGACCTTCTTATTGACGATGAAACAGAGAATTTGCATCGGAATTGAATACAAAAGGCACAATGTCGACTTAAGTACAAGAAATGTGACTCTTCTTACTGTCTATGCTTTGAACAATTCCTGTGACACTAGTTATAGATTCCGATGCTTCACTTCAGGTTTACCGTATCCCTCCGACTTTCTTATTGACGATGAAACACAGAAATGGCATCGGATTAAATACAAAAGGAACAATGCCGACTTAAGTACAAGAAAAATGATCTTCATACTGTCTATGTTTCGTATTATTCCTGAGACACTAGTTATAGAATACGATGCTTCACTATGGGTTCACTATATCCCTCTGACCTTCTTATTGACGATTAAACTCTGAAATTGCATCGGAATTAAATACAAAAGGCACAATGCAGACTTAAGTACAAGAAAACTGATTCTTCTTACTGTCTATGTTTTGAACCTTTCCTGTGACACTAGTTATAGAATACGATGCCTCACTTCATGTTTACTGTATGCCTCTGACCTTCATATTGACGATGAAACACAGAAATTGCATCGGAATTAAATACAAATGGTACAATGCCGACTTAAGTACAAGAAAACTGACTCTTCTTACTGTCTATGTTTTGAGCCATTCATGTGACACTAGTTATAGACTCCGATGCTTCACTTCAGGTTTACTGTATCCCTCTGACCTTCTTATTGACGATGAAACACAGAAATTGCAACGGAATTAAATACAAAAGGCACAATGCCGACTTATGTACAAGAAAACTGACTCTTCTTAATGTCTATGTTTTGAACCATTCATGTGAAACTTGTTGTAGATTCCGATGCTTTACTTCAGGTTTAATGTATCCCTCTGACCTTCTTATTGACGATGAAACACAGAAATTGCATCGGTATTAAATACAAAATGCACAATGCCGACTTAAGTACAAGATAACTGCCTCTTCTTACTGTCTATGTTTTGAACCATTCCTGTGACATTAGTTATAGATTCCGATGCTTCACTTCTGGTTAATTGTATCCCTCTGACCTTCTTATAGATGATGAAACACAGAAATTGCTTTGGAATTAAATACAAAAGGCACAATGCCGACTTAAGTACAAGAAAACTGACTCTTCCTACTGTCTATGTTTTGAACCATTCCTGTGACACTAGTTATAGTTTCCGATGCTTCACTTGAGGTTTCCTGTATCCCTCTGACCTTCTTATTGACGATGAAACACAGAAATTGCATCGAAATTAAATACAAAAGGCACAATTCTGATGTAAATACAAGAAAACTGACTTTTCTTACTGTCTATGCTTTTGAACCATTCATGTGTCACTAATTATAGATTCCGATGATTCACTTCAGGTTTACTCTATCCCTCTGACCTTTTTATTGACGATGAAACACAGAAATTGCATCGGAACTAAATACAAAAGGCACAAAGCCGACCTAAGTACAAGAAAACTGACTCTTCTTACTGTCAATGATTTGAACCATTCCTGTGACACTAGTTATAGATTCCGAAGCTTCACTTCAGGTTTACTGTATTCCTCTGGCCTTCGTATTGACGATGAAACACAGAAATTACCTCGGAATTAAATACAAAAGGCACAATGCCGACTTAAGTACAAGAAAACTGACTCTTCTTACTGTCTATGGTTTGAACCATTCCTGTGAAACTAGTTATAGATTCCGATGCTTCACTTCAGGTTCACTGTATCACTCTGACCTTCTTATTGGCGATGAAACAATGTAATTGCATCTGAATTAAATACAAAAGGCACAATGCCGACTTAAGTACAAGAAAACTTACTCTTCTTACTGTCTACGTTTGAACCACTCCTGTGCCACCAGTTATAGATTCCGATGCTTCACTTCAGGTTTACTGTATCCCTCTGACCTTCTTATTGACGATGGAACAGAGAAATTGCATCGGAATTGAATACAAAAGGCACAAAGTCGACTTAAATACAAGAAAACTGACTCTTCTTACTGTCCATGTTTTGAACCATTCCTGTGACACTAGTTATAGATTCCGATGCTTCACTTCAGGTTTACTGTATCCCTCTGACCTTCTTATTGACGATGAAACACAGAAATTGCATCGGAATTAAATACAAATGGCACAATGCCGAATTAAGTACAAGAAAACTGACTCTTCTTTCTGTCTATATTTTGAACCATTCATGTGACACTAGTTATAGATTCCGATGCTTCACTTCAGGTTTACTGTATCCTTCTGACCTTCTTACTGACGATGAAACACAGAAATTGCATCGGAATTAAATACAAAAGGCACAATGCCGACTTAAGTACAAGAAAACTGACTCTTCTTACTGTCTATGTTTTGAAACATTCATGTGACACTAGTTATAGATTCCGATGCTTCACTGCAGGTTTACTGTATCCCTCTGACCTTCTTACTGACGATAAAACACATAAATTGCATCGGAATTAAATACAAAAAGCACAATGCCGACTTAAGTACAAGTAAACAGACTATTCTTACTGCCTATGATTTGAACCATTCCTGTGACACTAGTTATCGGTTCCGATGCTTCACTTCAGGTTTACTGGATTCCTCTGACCTTCTTATTGACGATGAAACACAGAACTTGCATCGGAATTAAATGTAAAAGGCACAATGCCGACTTAAGTACAAGAAAACTGACCCTTCTTACTGTCTATGGTTTGATCCATTCCTGTGACACTAGTTATAGATTTCGATGCTTCACTTCAGGTTTACTGTATCCCTCTGACCATCTTATTGACGATGAAACACAGAAATTGCATCGGAATTAAATACAAAATGCACAATGCCGTCTTAAGTAAAAGAAAACTGACTCTTCTTACTGTCTATGGTTTGAACCATTCCTGTGACACTAGTTATAGATTCCGATGCTTCACTTCAGGTTCACTGTATCCCTCTGACCTTCTTATTGGCGATGGAACACTGAAATTGCACCGGAATTAAATACAAAAGGCACAATGCCGACTTACGTACAAGAAAACTTACTCTTCTTACTGTCTATGTTTGAACCATTCCTGTGACACTAGTTATAGATTCCGATGCTTCACTTCAGGTTTACTGTATCCTTCTGACCTTCTTACTGACGATGAAACACAGAAATTGCATCGGAATTAAATACAAAAGGCACAATGCCGACTTAAGTACAAGAAAACTGACTCTTCTTACTGTCTATGTTTTGAAACATTCATGTGACACTAGTTATAGATTCCGATGCTTCACTGCAGGTTTACTGTATCCCTCTGACCTTCTTACTGACGATAAAACACATAAATTGCATCGGAATTAAATACAAAAAGCACAATGCCGACTTAAGTACAAGTAAACAGACTATTCTTACTGCCTATGATTTGAACCATTCCTGTGACACTAGTTATCGATTCCGATGCTTCACTTCAGGTTTACTGGATTCCTCTGACCTTCTTATTGACGATGAAACACAGAACTTGCATCGGAATTAAATGTAAAAGGCACAATGCCGACTTAAGTACAAGAAAACTGACCCTTCTTACTGTCTATGTTTTGAACCATTCATGTGACACTAGTTATAAATTCCGATGCTTCACTGCAGGTTTACTGTATCCCTCTGACCATCTTATTGATGATGAAACACAGAAATTGCATCGGAATTAAATACAAAATGCACAATGCCGTCTTAAGTAAAAGAAAACTGACTCTTCTTACTGTCTATGGTTTGAACCATTCCTGTGACACTAGTTATAGATTCCGATGCTTCACTTCAGGTTCACTGTATCCCTCTGACCTTATTATTGGCGATGGAACACTGAAATTGCACCGGAATTAAATACAAAAGGCACAATGCCGACTTACGTACAAGAAAACTTACTCTTCTTACTGTCTATGTTTGAACCATTCCTGTGACACTAGTTATAGATTCCGATGCTTCACTTCAGGTTTACTGTATGCCTCTGACCTTCTTATTGACGATGAAACAGAGAAATTACATCGGAATTGAATACAAAAGGCACAATGTCGACTTAAGTACAAGAAATGTGACTCTTCTTACTGTCTATGCTTTGAACAATTCCTGTGACACTAGTTATAGATTCCGATGCTTCACTTCAGGTTTACCGTATCCCTCCGACTTTCTTATTGACGATGAAACACAGAAATGGCATCGGATTAAATACAAAAGGAACAATGCCGACTTAAGTACAAGAAAAATGATCTTCATACTGTCTATGTTTCGTATTATTCCTGAGACACTAGTTATAGAATACGATGCTTCACTATTGGTTCACTATATCCCTCTGACCTTCTTATTGACGATGAAACACAGAAATTGCAACGGAATTAAATACAAAAGGCACAATGCCGACTTATGTACAAGAAAACTGACTCTTCTTAATGTCTATGTTTTGAACCATTCATGTGAAACTCGTTGTAGATTCCGATGCTTTACTTCAGGTTTAATGTATCCCTCTGACCTTCTTATTGACGATGAAACACAGAAATTGCATCGGTATTAAATACAAAATGCACAATGCCGACTTAAGTACAAGATAACTGCCTCTTCTTACTGTCTATGTTTTGAACCATTCCTGTGACATTAGTTATAGATTCCGATGCTTCACTTCTGGTTAATTGTATCCCTCTGACCTTCTTATAGATGATGAAACACAGAAATTGCTTTGGAATTAAATACAAAAGGCACAATGCCGACTTAAGTACAAGAAAACTGACTCTTCCTACTGTCTATGCTTTGAACCATTCCTGTGACACTAGTTATAGTTTCCGATGCTTCACTTGAGGTTTCCTGTATCCCTCTGACCTTCTTATTGACGATGAAACACAGAAATTGCATCGAAATTAAATACAAAAGGCACAATTCTGATGTAAATACAAGAAAACTGACTTTTCTTACTGTCTATGCTTTTGAACCATTCATGTGTCACTAATTATAGATTCCGATGATTCACTTCAGGTTTACTCTATCCCTCTGACCTTTTTATTGACGATGAAACACAGAAATTGCATCGGAATTAAATACAAAAGGCACAATGCCGACCTAAGTACAAGAAAACTGACTCTTCTTACTGTCAATGATTTGAACCATTCCTGTGACACTAGTTATAGATTCCGAAGCTTCACTTCAGGTTTACTGTATTCCTCTGGCCTTCGTATTGACGATGAAACACAGAAATTACCTCGGAATTAAATACAAAAGGCACAATGCCGACTTAAGTACAAGAAAACTGACTCTTCTTACTGTCTATGGTTTGACCCATTCCTGTGAAACTAGTTATAGATTCCGATGCTTCACTTCAGGTTCACTGTATCACTCTGACCTTCTTATTGGCGATGAAACAATGTAATTGCATCTGAATTAAATACAAAAGGCACAATGCCGACTTAAGTACAAGAAAACTTACTCTTCTTACTGTCTACGTTTGAACCATTCCTGTGCCACCAGTTATAGATTACGATGCTTCACTTCAGGTTTACTGTATCCCTCTGACCTTCTTATTGACGATGGAACAGAGAAATTGCATCGGAATTGAATACAAAAGGCACAAAGTCGACTTAAGTACAAGAAAACTGACTCTTCTTACTGTCTATGTTTTGAACCATTCCTGTGACACTAGTTATAGATTCCGATGCTTCACTTCAGGTTTACTGTATCCCTCTGAACTTCTTATTGACGATGAAACACAGAAATTGCATCGGAATTAGATACAAATGGCACAATGCCGACTTATGTACAAGAAAACTGACTCTTCTTACTGTCTATGTTTTGAACTATTCACGTGAAACTCGTTATAGATTCCGATGCTTTACTTCAGGTTTACTGTATCCCTCTGACCTTCTTATTGACGATGAAACACAGAAATTGCTTCGGAATTAAATACAAAAGGCACAATGCCGACTTATGTACAAGATATCTGACTCTACTTACTGTCTATGTTTTGAACCATTCCTGTGACACTAAATATAAATTCCGATGCTTCACTTCAGGTTTACTGTATCCCTCTAACCTTCTTGTTGACGATGAAACACAGAAATCGCATTGGAATTAAATAGAAAAGGCACAATGCCGAATTAAGTACAAGAAAACTGACTCTTCTTACTGTCTATATTTTGAACCATTCATGTGACACTAGTTATAGATTCCGATGCTTCACTTCAGGTTTACTGTATCCTTCTGACCTTCTTACTGACGATGAAACACAGAAATTGCATCGGAATTAAATACAAAAGGCACAATGCCGACTTAAGTACAAGAAAACTGACTCTTCTTACTGTCTATGTTTTGAAACATTCATGTGACACTAGTTATAGATTCCGATGCTTCACTGCAGGTTTACTGTATCCCTCTGACCTTCTTACTGACGATAAAACACATAAATTGCATCGGAATTAAATACAAAAAGCACAATGCCGACTTAAGTACAAGTAAACAGACTAATCTTACTGCCTATGATTTGAACCATTCCTGTGACACTAGTTATCGATTCCGATGCTTCACTTCAGGTTTACTGGATTCCTCTGACCTTCTTATTGACGATGAAACACAGAACTTGCATCGGAATTAAATGTAAAAGGCACAATGCCGACTTAAGTGCAAGAAAACTG
>NW_025727336.1:0-85863 GCF_021461385.2 Schistocerca piceifrons | reverse complement strand
CCCTCTGTCCTTCTTACTGACGATGAAACACAGAAATTGCATCGGAATTAAATACAAAACGCTCAAAGCCAACTTAAGTACAAGAAAACTGACTCTTCTTACTGTCTATGTTTGAACCATTCATGTGACACTAGTTATAGATTCCGATGCTTCACTTCAGGTTTACTGTATCCCTCTGTCCTTCTTATTGTTGGTGAAACACAGATATTGCATCGGAATTAAATACAAATAGCACAATGCCTACTTAAGTACAAAAAAACTGACTCTTCTTACTGTCTATGTTTTGAGACATTCCTGTGACACTAGTTATAGATTCCGATGCTTCACTTCAGGTTTACTGTATCCCTCTGACGTTCTTATTGACGATGAAACACAGAAATTGCATCGGAATAAATACAAAAGGCACAATGCCGACTTAAGTACAAGAAAACTGACTCTTCTTGCTGTCCATGTTTTGAACCATTCCTGTGACGCTAGTTATAGATTGTGATGCTTCACTTCAGGTTTACTGTATCCCTCTGACCTTCTTATTGACGATGAAACACAGAAATTGAATCGGAGTTAAATACAAAAGGCACAATGCCGACTTAAGTACAAGAAAACTGACTCTTCTGACTGTCTATGATTGAACCATTCCTGTGACACTAGTTATAGATTCCGATGCTTCACTTCTGGTTTACTGTATCCCTCTGACCTTCTTATTGACGATGAAATACAGAAATTGCATCGGAATTAAATACAAAAGGCACAATGCCGACTTAAGTACAAGAAAACTGACTCTTCTTACTGTCCATGATTTGAACCATTCCTGTGACACTAGTTATAGATTCCGATGCTTCACTTCATTTTTACTGTATCCCTCTGACTTTCTTATTGACGATGAAACACAGAAATTGCATCGGAATTAAATAGAAAAGGCACAATGCCGACTTAAGTACAAGAAAACTGACTCTTCTTACTGTCTATGCTTTGAACCTTTCCTGTCACACTAGTTATAGCTTCCGATGCTTCACTTCAGGTTTACTGTATCCATCTGACCTTCTTATTGACGATGAAACTCAGAAATTGCATCGGAATTAAATACAAAAGGCACAATGCCGACTTATGTACAAGAAAAGTGACTCTTCTTACTGTCTATGTCTGAACCATTCATGTGACACTAGTTATAGTTTTCGATGCTTCACTTCAGGTTTACTGTATCCCTCTGACCTTCTTATTGACGATTAAACACAGAAATTGCATCGGAATTAAATACAAAAGTCACAATGCCGACTTAAGTACAAGAAACTGACTATTCTTACTGTCTATGATTGAATCATTACTGTGACACTAGTTATAGATTCCGATGATTCTCTTCAGGGTTACTGTATCCCTCTGACCTTCTTATTCACGATGAAACACAGAAATTGCATCGGAAATAAATACAAAAGTCACAATGCCGACTTAAGTACAAGAAAACTGACTCTTCTTACTGTCTATGGTTGAACCATTCCTGTGAAACTAGTTATAGATTCCGATGCTTCACTTCAGGTATACTGTATCCCTCTGACCTTCTTATTGGCGATGAAATACAGAAATTGCATCGGAATTAAATACAAAGGGCACAATGCCGACTTAAGTACAAGAAAACTGACTCTTCTTACTGTCTATGTTTTGAACCATTCCTGTGACACTAGTTATAGATTCCGATGCTTCACTTCAGGTTTACTGTATCCATCTGACCTTCTTATTGTCGATTAAACACAGAAATTGCATCGGAATTAAATACAAAAGTCACACTACCGACTTAAGTACAAGAAAACTGACTCTTCTTACTGTCTATGATTGAACCATTCCTGTGACACTAGTTATAGATTCCGATGCTTCCCTTCAGGCTTACTGTATCCCTCTGACCTTGTTATTGGCGATGAAATACAGAAATTGCATCGGAATTAAATACAAAAGGCACAATGCCGACTTAAGTACAAGAAAACTGACTCTTCTTACTGTCTATGTTTTGAACCATTCCTGTGAAACTAGTTATAGATTCCGATGCTTCACATCAGATTTCCTGTATCCCTCTGACCTTATTATTGACGATGAAGCACAGAAATTGCATCGGAGTTAAATACAAAAGCCACAATGCCGACTTAAGTACAAGAAAACTGACTCTTCGTACTCTCTATGTTTTGAACCATTCCTGAGACACTAGTTATAGATTCCGATGCTTTACTTCATTTTTACTGTATCCCTCTGACTTTCTTATTGGACGATTAAACACCGAAATTGAATCGGAAATAAATAGAAAAGGCACAACGCCGACCTAAGTACAAGAAAAATGACTCTTCTTACTGTCTATGCTTTGAACCATTCCTGTGACACTAGTTATAGATTCGATGCTTCACTTCAGGTTTACTGTATCCCTCTGACCTCTTATTGACGATGAAGCACAGATATTTCATCATAATTAAATACAAAAGGCCCATTGCCGACTTAAGTACAAGAAAACTGACTCTTCCTACTGTCTACGTTTTGAACCATTACTGTGACACTAGTTATAGATTCCGATACTTCACCTCAGGTTTACTGTATCCCTCTGACCTTCTTATTGACGAAGAATCACAGAATTGCATCGGAATTAAATACAAAAGTCACAATGCCGACTTAAGTACAAGAAAACTGAGTCTTCTTACTGTTTATGATTGAATCATTCCTGTGACACTAGTTATAGATTCCGATGTTTCTCTTCAGGGTTACTGTATCCCTCTGACCTTCTTATTCACGATGAAACACAGAAATTGCATCGGAGATAAATTCAAAAGGCACAATGCCGACTTAAGTACTAAAAACTGACTCTTTCTACTGCCTATGTTTGAACCATTCCTGTGACACTAGTTATAGATTCCGATGCTTCACTTCATGTTTACTGTATCCTTATGACCTTCTTATTGACGATGAAACACAGAAATTGCATCGGAATTAAATACAAAAAGTCACAATGCCGACTTAAGTACAAGAAAACTGACTCTTCTGACTGTCTATGATTGAACCCATTCCCTGTGACACTAGTTATAGATTCCGATGCTTCACTTCAGGTTTACTGTATCCCTCTGACCTTCTTATTGACGATGAAACACAGAAATTGCATCGGAATTAAATACAAAAGGCACAATGCCGACTTAAGTACAAGAAAACAGACTCTTCTTACCGTCTATGTTTTGAACCATTCTTGTGACACTAGTTATAGCTTCCGATGCTTCACTTCATGTTTACTGTATCCATCTGACCTTCTTATTGACGATGAAACACAGAAATTGCATCGGACTTAAATACAAAAGGCACAATGCCGACTAATGTACAAGAAAACTGACTCTTCTTACTGTCTATGTCTGAACCATTCATGTGACACTAGTTACAGATTCCGATGCTTCACTTGAGGTTTACTGTATCCCTCTGACCTTCTTATTGACGATGAAACACAGAAATTGCATCGGAATTAAATATAAAATTCACAATGCCGAATTAAGTACAAGAAAACAGACTCTTCTTACAGGCTATGTTTTGACCCATTCATGTGACACTAGTTATAGCTTGCGATGCTTCACTTCAGGCTTACTGTATCCCTCTGACCTTCTTATTGACGATGAAACGCAGAAATCGCATCGGAATTAAATACAAGAAGCACAATGCCGACTTAAGTACAAGAAATCTAACTCTTCTTACTGTTTACGTTTTGAACCATTCCTGTGACACTAGTTATAGATTCCGATGCTTCACTTCAGGTTTACTGTATCCCTCTGTCCTTCTTATTGACGATGAAACACAGAAATTGCATCGGAATTAAATACAAAAAGCTCAATGCCTACTTAAGTACAAAAAAACTGACTCTTCTTACTGTCTATGTTTTGAGACATTCCTGTGACACTAGTTATAGATTCCGATGCTTCACCTCTTGTTTACTGTAACCCTCTGACCTTCTTATTGACAATGAAACACAGAAATTGCATCGGAATTAAGTACAAAAGGCACAATGCCGACTTAAGTACAAGAAAACAGACTCTTCTTACCGTCTATGTTTTGAACCATTCATGTGACACTAGTTATAGCTTCCGATGCTTCACTTCATGTTTACTGTATCCATCTGACCTTCTTATTGACGATGAAACTCAGAAATTGCTTCGGAATTAAATACAAAAGGCACAATGCCGACTTATGTACAAGAAAACTGACTCTTCTTACTGTCTATGTCTGAACCATTCATGTGACACTAGTTACAGATTCCGATGCTTCACTTCAGGTTTACTGTATCCCTCTGACCTTCTTATTGACGATGAATCTCAGAAATTGCATCGGAATCAAATACAAAAGGCCCAATGCCGATTTATGTACAAGAAAACTGACTCTTCTTACTGTCTATGTCTGAACCATTCTTGTGACAATAGTGATAGATTCCGATGCTTCACTTCAGGTTTACTGTATCCCTCTGACATTCTTATTGACGATGAAAAACAGAAATTGCATCGGAATTAAATACAAAAGGCACAATGCCGACATAAGTACAAGAAAACTGACTCTTCTTACTGTCTATGTTTTGAACCATTCCTGTGACACTAGTTATAGATTCCGATGCTTCACTTCAGGTTTACTGTATCCCTCTGACCTTCTTATTGACGATGAATCACAGAAATTGCATCGGAATAAAATACAAAAGTCACAATGCCGACTTAAGTACAAGAAAACTGACTCTTCTTACTGTCTATGATTGAATCATTCCTGTGACACTAGTTATAGATTCCGATGCTTCTCTTCAGGTTTGCTGTATCCCTCTGACCTTCTTATTGACGATGAAACACTGAAATTGCATCGGAGATGAATACAAAAGGCACAATGCCGACTTTAGTACAAGAAAACTGACTCTTCCTACTGCCTATGTTTTGAACCATTCCTGTGACACTAGTTATAGATTCCGATGCTTCACTTCAGGTTTACTGTATCCTTCTGACCTTCTTATTGACGATGAAACACAGAAATTGCATTGGAGTTAAATACAAAAGGCACAATGCCGACTTAAGTACAAGAAAACTGACTCTTCTTACTGTCATTGTTTGAAGCATTCCTGTGACACTAGTTATAGATTCCGATGCTTCATTTAATTTTTACTGTATCCCTCTGAGATTCTTATTGACGATTAAACGCAGAAATTGCATCGGAATTAAATACAAAAGGCACAATGCCGACTTAAGTACAAGAAAACTGACTCTTCTTACTGTCTATGTTTTGAACCATTCCTGTGACACTAGTTATAGCTTCCGATGCTTCACTTCAGGTTTACTGTATCCATCTGACCTTCTTATTGACGATGAAACTCAGAAATTGCATCGGAATTAAATACAAAAGGCACTATGCCGACTTAAGTACAAGAAAACTGACACTTCTTACAGTCTATGCTTTGAACCATTCGTGTGACACTAGTTATAGATTCCGATGCTTCACTTCAGGTTTACTGTATCCCTCTGACCTTCTTATTGACGATGTAACACAGATATTGCATCGGAATTAAATACAAAAGGAACAATGCCGACTTAAGTACAAGAAAACTGACTCTTCTTACTGTCTATGTTTTGATCCATTCCTGTGACACTAGTTATAGATTCCGATGCTTCACTTCAGGTTTACTGTACACCGCTGACCTTCTTATTGACGATGAAACATAGAAATTGCATCGGAATTAAATAGAAAAGGAACAATGCCGACTTAAGTACTAGAATACTGACTCTTCTTACTGTCTATGTTCTGAACCATTGCTGTGACACTAGTTATAGATTCCGATGCTTCACTTCAGGTTTACTGTATCCTTCTGACCTTCTTATTGAAGATGAAACACAGATATTGCATCGGAATTAAATACAAAAGGCAAAATGCCGACTTAAGCATAAGAAAACTCACTCTTCTTACTGTCTATGGTTTGAACCATTCCTGTGACACTAGTTATAGTTTCCGATGTTTCACTTCAGGTTTACTGTATCCCTCTGACCTTCTTATTGACGATGAAGCACAGAAATTGCATCGGAATTAAATACAAAACGCACAATGCCAACTTAAGTACAAGAAAACTGACTATTCTTACTGTCTATGTTTTGAACCATTCCTGTGACACTAGATATAGATTCCAATGCTTCACTTCAGGTTTACTGTATCCCTCTGACCTTCTTATTGACGATAAAACGCAGAAATCGCATCGGAATTAAATACAAAAAGCACAATGCCGACTTAAGTACAAGTAAACTAACTTATCTTACTGTCTATGTTTTGAACCATTCCTGTGACACTAGTTATAGATTCCTATGCTTCACTTCAGGTTTACTGTATCCCTCTGTCCTTCTTATTGACGATGAAACACAGAAATTGCATCGGAATTAAATACAAAACGCTCAAAGCCAACTTAAGTACAAGAAAACTGACTCTTCTTACTGTCTATGTTTGAACCATTCGTGTGACACTAGTTATAGATTCCGATGCTTCACTTCAGGTTTACTGTATCCCTCTGACCTTCTTATTGTTGGTGAAACACAGATATTGCATCGGAATTAAATACAAAAGGCACAATGCCTACTTAAGTACAAAAAAACTGACTCTTCTTACTGTCTATGTTTTGAGACTTTCCTGTGACACTAGTTATAGATTCCGATGCTTCACTTCAGGTTTACTGTATCCCTCTGACGTTCTTATTGGCGATGAAACACAGAAATTGCATCGGAATTAAATACAAAAGGCACAATGCGGACTTAAGTACAAGAAAACAGACCCTTCTTACTGGCTATGTTTTGACCCATTCATGTGACACTAGTTATAGCTTCCGATGCTTCACTTCAGGTTTACTGTATCCATCTGACCTTCTTATTGACGATGAAACTCAGAAATTGCTTCGGAATTAAATACAAAAGGCACAATGCCGACTTAAGTACAAGAAAACTGACTCTTCTGACTGTCTATGATTGAACCATTCCTGTGACACTAGTTATAGATTCCGATGCTTCACTTCAGGTTTACTGTATCCCTCTGACCTTCTGATTGACGATGAAATACAGAAATTTCATCGGAATTAAATACAAAAGGCACAATGCCGACTTAAGTACAAGAAAACTGACTCTTCTTACTGTCCATGATTTGAACCATTCCTGTGACACTAGTTATAGGTGACGATGCTTCACTTCATTTTTACTGTATCCCTCTGACTTTCTTATTGACGATGAAACACAGAAATTGCATCGGAATTAAATAGAAAAGGCACATTGCCGACTTAAGTACAAGAAAACTGACTCTTCTTACTGTCTATGCTTTGAACCTTTCCTGTCACACTAGTTATAGCTTCCGATGCTTCACTTCAGGTTTACTGTATCCATCTGACCTTCTTATGGACGATGAAACTCAGAAATTGCATCGGAATTAAATACAAAAGGCACAATGCCGACTTATGTACAAGAAAAATGACTCTTCTTACTGTCTATGTCTGAACCATTCATGTGACACTAGTTATAGTTTTCGATGCTTCACTTCAGGTTTACTGTATACCTCTGACCTTCTATTGACGATTAAACACAGAAATTGCATCGGAATTAAATACAAAAGGCACAATGCCGACTTAAGTACAAGAAAAACTGACTCTTCCTACTGTCTAGTTTTGAACCATTCCTGTGACACTAGTTATAGATTCCGATGCTTCTCTTCAGGGTTACTGTATCCCTCTGACCTTCTTATTCACGATGAAACACAGAAATTGCATCGGAATTAAATACAAAAGTCACAATGCCGACTTAAGTACAAGAAAACTGACTCTTCTTACTGTCTATGATTGAATCATTACTGTGACACTAGTTAAAGATTCCGATGCTTCACTTCAGGTTTACTGTATCCCTCTGACCTTCTTATTGTTGGTGAAACACAGATATTGCATCGGAATTAAATACAAAAGGCACAATGCCTACTTAAGTACAAAAAAACTGACTCTTCTTACTGTCTATGTTTTGAGACTTTCCTGTGACACTAGTTATAGATTCCGATGCTTCACTTCAGGTTTACTGTATCCCTCTGACGTTCTTATTGGCGATGAAACACAGAAATTGCATCGGAATTAAATACAAAAGGCACAATGCGGACTTAAGTACAAGAAAACAGACCCTTCTTACTGGCTATGTTTTGACCCATTCATGTGACACTAGTTATAGCTTCCGATGCTTCACTTCAGGTTGACTGTATCCATCTGACCTTCTTATTGACGATGAAACTCAGAAATTGCTTCGGAATTAAATACAAAAGGCACAATGCCGACTTAAGTACAAGAAAACTGACTCTTCTGACTGTGTATGATTGAACCATTCCTGTGACACTAGTTATAGATTCCGATGCTTCACTTCAGGTTTACTGTATCCCTCTGACCTTCTGATTGACGATGAAATACAGAAATTTCATCGGAATTAAATACAAAAGGCACAATGCCGACTTAAGTACAAGAAAACTGACTCTTCTTACTGTCCATGATTTGAACCATTCCTGTGACACTAGTTATAGGTGACGATGCTTCACTTCATTTTTACTGTATCCCTCTGACTTTCTTATTGACGATGAAACACAGAAATTGCATCGGAATTAAATAGAAAAGGCACAATGCCGACTTAAGTACAAGGAAAACTGACTCTTCTTACTGTCTATGCTTTGAACCTTTCCTGTCACACTAGTTATAGCTTCCGATGCTTCACTTCAGGTTTACTGTATCCATCTGACCTTCTTATTGACGATGAAACTCAGAAATTGCATCGGAATTAAATACAAAAGGCACAATGCCGACTTATGTACAAGAAAAATGGACTCTTCTTACTGTCTATGTCTGAACCATTCATGTGACACTAGTTATAGTTTTCGATGCTTCACTTCAGGTTTACTGTATACCTCTGACCTTCTTATTGACGATTAAACACAGAAATTGCATCGGAATTAAATACAAAAGGCACAATGCCGACTTAAGTACAAGAAAACTGACTCTTCCTACTGTCTAGTTTTTGAACCATTCCTGTGACACTAGTTATAGATTCCGATGCTTCTCTTCAGGGTTACTGTATCCCTCTGACCTTCTTATTCACGATGAAACACAGAAATTGCATCGGAATTAAATACAAAAGTCACAATGCCGACTTAAGTACAAGAAAACTGACTATTCTTACTGTCTATGATTGAATCATTACTGTGACACTAGTTATAGATTCCGATGCTTTCTCTTCAGGGTTACTGTATCCCTCTGACCTTCTTATTCACGATGAAACACAGAAATTGCATCGGAATTAAATACAAAAGTCACAATGCCGACTTAAGTACAAGAAAACTGACTCTTCTTACTGTCTATGGTTGAACCATTCCTGTGAAACTAGTTATAGATTCCGATGCTTCACTTCAGGTTTACTGTATTCCTCTGACCTTCTTATTGGCGATGAAATACAGAAATTGCATCGGAATTAAATACAAAGGGCACAATGCCGACTTAAGTACAAGAAAACTGACTCTTCTTACTGTCTATGTTTTGAAACCATTCCTGTGAAACTAGTTATAGATTCCGATGCTTCACTTCAGATTTCCTGTATCCCTCTGACCTTATTATTGACGATGAAGCACAGAAATTGCATCGGAGTTAAATACAAAAGCCACAATGCCGACTTAAGTACAAGAAAACTGACTCTTCGTACTCTCTATGTTTTGAACCATTCCTGAGACACTAGTTATAGATTCCGATGCTTTACTTCATTTTTACTGTATCCCTCTGACTTTCTTATTGACGATTAAACACCGAAATTGAATCGGAAATAAATAGAAAAGGCACAACGCCGACCTAAGTACAAGAAAACTGACTCTTCTTACTGTCTATGCTTTGAACCATTCCTGTGACACTAGTTATAGATTCGATGCTTCACTTCAGGTTTACTGTATCCCTCTGACCTTCTTATTGACGATGAAACACAGATGTTTCATCATAATGAAATACAAAAGGCCCAATGCCGACTTAAGTACAAGAAAACTGACTCTTCCTACTGTCTACGTTTTGAACATTACTGTGACACTAGTTATAGATTCCGATACTTCACCTCAGGTTTGCTGTATCCCTCTGACCTTCTTATTGACGAAGAATCACAGAAATTGCATCGGAATTAAATACAAAAGTCACAATGCCGACTTATATACAAGAAAACTGACTCTTCTTACTGTTTATGATTGAATCATTCCTGTGACACTAGTTATAGATTCCGATGCTTCTCTTCAGGGTTACTGTATCCCTCTGACCTTCTATTCACGAAGAAAACACAGAAATTGCATCGGAGATAAATTCAAAAGGCACAATGCCGACTTAAGTACTAAAAACTGACTCTTTCTACTGCCTATGTTTTGAACCATTCCTGTGACACTAGTTATAGATTCGATGCTTCACTTCCAGGTTTACTGTATCCTTATGACCTTCTTATTGACGATGAAACACAGAAATTGCATCGGAGTGAAATACAAAAGTCACAATGCCGACTTATGTACAAGAAAACTGACTCTTCTTACTGTCTATGCCTGAACCATTCATGTGACACTAGTTATAGATTCCGATGCTTCACTTCAGGTTTACTGTATCCCTCTGACCTTCTTATTGACGATGAAACACAGAAATTGCATCGGAGTTAAATACAAAAGGCACAATGCCGACTTAAGTACAAGAAAACTAACTCTTCTTACTGGCTATGTTTTGATCCATTCCTTTGACACTAGTTATAGATTCCGATGCTTCTCTTCAGGTTTGCTGTATCCCTCTGACCTTCTTATTGACGTTGTAACACAGAAATTGCATCGGAGATAAATACAACAGGCACAATGCCGACTTAAATACAAGAAGACTGACTCTTCCTACTGCCTATGTTTTGAACCTTTCCTGTGACACTAGTTATAGATTCCGATGCTTCACTTCAGGTTTACTTTATCCTTCTGACCTTCTTATTGACGATGAAACACAGAATTTGCATCGGAGTTAAATACAAAAGGCACATTGCCGACTTAAGTACAAGAAAACTGACTCTTCTTACTGTCTATGTTTTGAACCATTCTTGTGACACTAGTTATAGATTCCGATACTTCACCTCAGGTTTACCGTATCCCTCTGACCTTCTTATTGACGATGAAACACAGAAATTGCATCGGAATTAAATACAAAAGGCACAATGCCGACTTAAGTACAAGAAAACAGACTCTTCTTACTGTCTATGTTTTGAACCATTCATGTGACACTTGTTATAGCTTCCGATGCTTCACTTCAGGTTTACTGTATCCATCGGACCTTCTTATTGACGATGAAACTCAGAAATTGCATCGGAATTAAATACAAAAGGCCCAATGCCGACTTATGTACAAGAAAACTGACTCTTCTTACTGTCTATGTGTGAACCATTAATGTGACACTAGTTATAGATTCCGATGCTTCACTTCAGGTTTACTGTACACCTCTGACCTTCTTATTGACGATGAAACATAGAAATTGCATCGGAATTAAATAGAAAAGGAACAATGCCCACTTAAGTACAAGAATACTGACTCTTCTTACTGTCTATGTTCTGAACCATTGCTGTGACACTAGTTATAGATTCCGATGCTTCACTTCAGGTTTACTGTATCCCTCTGACCTTCTTATTGACGATGAAACTCAGAAATTGCATCGGAATTAAATACAAAAGGCCCAATGCCGACTTATGTACAAGAAAACTGACTCTTCTTACTGTCTATGTCTGAACCATTAATGTGACACTAGTTATAGATTCCGATGCTTCACTTCAGGTTTTACTGTACACCTCTGACCTTCTTATTGACGATGAAACATAGAAATTGCATCGGAATTAAATAGAAAAGGAACAATGCCGACTTAAGTACAAGATTACTGACTCTTCTTACTGTCTATGTTCTGAACCATTGCTGAGACACTAGTTATAGATTCCGATACTTCACCTCAGGTTTACTGTATCCCTCTGACCTTCTTATTGACGATGAAGCACAGAAATTGCATCGGAATTAAATACAAAACGCACAATGCCAACTTAAGTACAAGAAAACTGACTCTTCCTACTGTCTATGTTTTGAACCATTCCTGTGACACTAGATATAGATTCCAATGCTTCACTTCAGTTTTACTGTATCCCTCTGACCTTCTTATTGACGATAAAACGCAGAAATCGCATCGGAATTAAATACAAAATGCACAATGCCGACTTAAGTACAATAAAACTAACTCATTTTACTGTCTATGTTTTGAACCATTCCTGTGACACTAGTTATAGATTCCGATGCTTCACTTCAGGTTTACTGTATCCCTCTGTCCTTCTTATTGACGATGAAACCCAGAAATTGCATCGGAATTAAATACAAAACGCTCAAAGTCAACTTAAGTACAAGAAAACTGACTCTTCTTACTGTCTATGTTCGAACCATTCATGTGACACTAGTTATAGATTCCGATGCTTCACTTCAGGTTTACTGTATCCCTCTGACCTTCTTATTGTTGATGAAACACAGATTTTGCATCGGAATTAAATACAAAAGGCACAATGCCTACATAAGTACAAAAAAACTGACTCTTCTTACTGTCTATGTTTTGAGACATTCCTGTGACACTAGTTATAGATTCCGATGCTTCACTTCAGGTTTACTGTATCCCTCTGACGCTCTTATTGACGATGAAACACAGAAATTGCATCGGAATTAAATACAAAAAGCACAATGCCGACTTAAGTACAAGAAATCAGACCCTTCATACTGGCTATGTTTTGACCCATTCATGTGACACTAGTTATAGCTTCCGATGCTTCACTTCAGGTTTACTGTATCCATCTGACCTTCTTATTGATGATGAAACTCAGAAATTGCTTCGGAATTAAATACAAAAGGCACAATGCCGACTTAAGTACAAGAAAACTGACTCTTCTTACTGTCCATGTTTTGAACCATTCCTGTGACACTAGTTATAGGTTGTGATGCTTCACTTCAGGTTTACTGTATCCCTCTGACCTTCTTATTGACGATGAAATACAGAAATTTCATCGGAATTAAATACAAAAGGCACAATGCCGACTTAAGTACAAGAAAACTGACTCTTCTTACTGTCCATGTTTTGAACCATTCCTGTGACACTAGTTACAGATTCAGATGCTTCACTTCATTTTTACTGTATCCCTCTGACTTTCTTATTGACGATGAAACACAGAAATTGCATCGGAATTAAATAGAAAAGGCACAATGCCGACTTAAGTACAAGAAAACTGATTCTTCTTACTGTCTATGCTTTGAATCTTTCCTGTGACACTTGTTATAGCTTCCGATGCTTCACTTCAGGTTTACTGTATCCATCTGACCTTCTTATTGACGATGAAACTCAGAAATTGCATCGGAATTAAATACAAAAGGCACAATGCCGACTTATGTACAAGAAAAGTGACTCTTCTTACTGTCTATGTCTGAACCATTCATGTGACACTAGTTATAGTTTTCGATGCTTCACTTCAGGTTTACTGTATCCCTCTGACCTTCTTATTGACGATTAAACACAGAAATTGCATCGGAATTAAATACAAAAGGCACAATGCCGACTTAAGTACAAGAAAACTGACTCTTCCTACTGTCTATGTTTTGAACCATTCCTGTGACACTAGTTATAGATTCCGATGCTTCTCTTCAGGGTAACTGTATCCCTCTTACCTTCTTATTCACGATGAAACACAGAAATTGCATCAGAATTAAATACAAAAGTCACAATGCCGACTTAAGTACAAAAAAACTGACTATTCTTACTGTCTATGATTGAATCATTACTGTGACACTAGTTATAGATTCCGATGCTTCTCTTCAGGGTTACTGTATCCCTCTGACCTTCTTATTCGCGATGAAACACAGAAATTGCATCGGAATTAAATACAAAAGTCACAATGCCGACTTAAGTACAAGAAAACTGACTCTTCTTACTGTCTCTCGTTGAACCATTCCTGTGAAACTAGTTATAGATTCCGATGCTTCACTTCAGGTTTACTGTATCCCTCTGACCTTCTTATTGGCGATGAAATACAGAAATTGCATCGGAATTAAATACAAAGGGCACAATGCCGACTTAAGTACAAGAAAACTGACTCTTCTTACTGTCTATGTTTTGAACCATTCCTGTGACACTAGTTATAGATTCCGATGCTTCACTTCAGGTTTACTGTATCCATCTGACCTTCTTATTGACAATGAAACTCCGAAATTGCATCGGAATTAAATACAAAAGGCACAATGCCGACTTATGTACAAGAAAAGTGACTCTTCTTACTGTCTATGTCTGAACCATTCATGTGACACTAGTTATAGATTCCGATGTTTCACTTCAGGTTTACTGCATCCCTCTGACCTTCTTATCGTCGATTAAACACAGAAATTGCATCGGAATTAAATACAAAAGTCACACTGCCGACTTAAGTACAAGAAAACTGACTCTTCTTACTGTCTATGATTGAACCATTCCTGTGACACTAGTTATAGATTCCGATGCTTCACTTCAGGTTTACTGTATCCCTCTGACCTTGTTATTGGCGATGAAACACAGAAATTGCATCGGAATGAAATACAAAGGGCACAATGCCGACTTAAGTACAAGAAAACTGACTCTTCTTACTGTCTATGTTTGAACCATTCCTGTGAAACTAGTTATAGATTCCGATGCTTCACTTCAGATTTCCTGTATCCCTCTGACTTTATTATTGACGTTGAAGCACAGAAATTGCATCGGAGTTAAATACAAAAGCCACAATGCCGACTTAAGTACAAGAAAACTGACTCTTCGTACTCTCTATGTTTTGAACCATTCCTGAGACACTAGTTATAGATTCCGATGCTTTACTTCATTTTTACTGTATCCCTCTGACTTTCTTATTGACGATTAAACACCGAAATTGAATCGGAAATAAATAGAAAAGGCACAACGCCGACCTAAGTACAAGAAAAATGACTCTTCTTACTGTCTATGCTTTGAACCATTCCTGTGACACTAGTTATAGATTCGATGCTTCACTTCAGGTTTACTGTATCCCTCTGACCTTCTTATTGACGATGAAACACAGATATTGCATCATAATTAAATACAAAAGGCCCAATGCCGACTTAAGTACAAGAAAACTGACTCTTCCTACTGTCTACGTTTTGAACCATTACTGTGACACTAGTTATAGATTCCGATACTTCACCTCAGGTTTACTGTATCCCTCTGACCTTCTTATTGACGAAGAATCACAGAAATTGCATCGGAATTAAATACAAAAGTTACAATGCCGACTTAAGTACAAGAAAACTGACTCTTCTTACTGTTTATGATTGAATCATTCCTGTGACACTAGTTATAGATTCCGATGCTTCTCTTCAGGGTTACTGTATCCCTCTGACCTTCTTATTCACGATGAAACACAGAAATTGCATCGGAGATAAATTCAAAAGGCACAATGCCGACTTAAGTACTAAAAACTGACTCTTTCTACTGCCTATGTTTTGAACCATTCCTGTGACACTAGTTATAGATTCCGATGCTTCACTTCAGGTTTACTGTATCCTTCTGACCTTCTTATTGACGATGAAACACAGAAATTGCATCGGAGTGAAATACAAAAGGCACAATGCCGTCTTAAGTACAAGAAAACTGACGCTTCTTACTGTCTATGTTTTGAACCATTCCTGTGACACTAGTTATAGATTCCGATGCTTCACTTCATTTTTACTGTATCCCTCTGACTTTCTTGTTGACGATGAAACACAGACATTGCATCGGAATTAAATAGAAAAGGCACAATGCCGACCTAAGTACAAGAAAACTGACTCTTCTTACTGTCTATCTTTTGAACCATTCCTGTGACACTAGTTATAGCTTCCGATGCTTCACTTCAGGTTTACTGTATCCATCTGACCTTCTTATTGACGATGAAACTCAGAAATTGCATCGGAATTAAATACAAATGGCACAATGCCGACTTATGTACAAGAAAACTGACTCTTCTCACTGTCTATGTCTGAACCATTCATGTGACACTAGTTATAGATTCCGATGCTTCACTTCAGGTTTACTGTATCCCTCTGACCTTCTTATTGACGATGAAACACAGAAATTGCATCGGAGTTAAATACAAAAGGCACAATGCCGACTTAAGTTGAAGAACACTAACTCTTCTTACTGGCTATGTTTGATCCATTGCTGTGACACTAGTTATAGATTCCGATGCTTCTCTTCAGGTTTACTGTATCCCTCTGACCTTCTTATTGACGTTGTAACACAGAAATTGCATCGGAGATAAATACAACAGGCACAATGCCGACTTAAATACAAGAAGACTGACTCTTCCTACTGCCTATGCTTTGAACCTTTCATGTGACACTAGTTATAGATTCCGATGCTTCACTTCAGGTTTACTTTATCCTTCTGACCTTCTTATTGACGATGAAACACAGAATTTGCATCGGAGTTAAATACAAAAGGCACATTGCCGACTTAAGAACAAGAAAACTGACTCTTATTACTGTCTAAGATTTGAACCATTCCTGTGACACTAGTTATAGATTCCGATGCTTCACTTCATTTTTACTGTATCGCTCTGACTTTCTTATTGACGTTGAAACACAGAAATTGCATCGGAATTAAATAGAAAAGGCACAATGCCGACTTCAGTACAAGAAAACTGACCCTTCTTACTGTCTATGCATTGAACCATTCCTGTGACACTAGTTATAGATTCGATGCTTCACTTCAGGTTTACTGTATCCCTCTGACCTTCTTATTAACGATGAAACACAGAAATTGCATCGGAATTAAATGTAAAAGGCACAATGCCGACTTAAGTACAAGAAAACTGACTCTTCTTACTGTCTATGTCTGAACCATTAATGTGACACTAGTTATAGATTCCGATGTTTCACTTCAGGTTTACTGTAGCCCTCTGACCTTCTTATTGACGATGAAACACAGAAATTGCATCGGAAATAAATAGAAAAGGCACAACGCCGACTTAAGTAAAGAAAACTGACTCTTCTTACTGTCTATGCTTTGAACCATTCCTGTGACACTAGTCATAGATTCCGATGCTTCACTTCAGGTTTACTGTATCCCTCTGACCTTCTTATTGACGATGAAACACAGAAATTGCATCGGAGTTAAATACAAAAGGCACAATGCCGACTTAAGTACAAGAAAACTGACTCTTGTTACTGTCTATGTTTTGATCCATTCCTGTGATACTAGTTATAGATTCCGATGCTTCACTTCATTTTTACTGTATCCCTCTGACTTTCTTATTGACGTTGAAACACCAAAATTGCATCGGAATTAAATAGAAAAGGCACATTGCCGACTTAAGTACAAGAAAACTGACTCTTCCTACCGTGTATGTTTTGAACCATTCCTGTGACACTAGTTATAGATTCCGATGCTTCACTTCAGGTTTACTGTATCCCTCTGACCTTCTTATTGACGATGAAACACAGATATTGCATCGGAATTAAATGCAAAAGGCACAATGCCGACTGAAGTACAAGAAAACTGACTCTTCTTACTGTCTATGTTTTGAACCAGTCCTGTGACACTAGTTATGGATTCGGATGCTTCACATCAGGTTTTCTGTATCCCTCTTACCTTCTTATTGACGATGAAACACAGAAATTGCATCGGAAATAAATAGAAAAGGCACAACGCCGACTTAAGTACAAGAAAACTGACTCTCCCTACTGCCTATGTTTTGAACCTTTCCTGTGACACTAGATATAGATTCCGATGCTTCACTTCAGGTTTACTGTATCCTTCTGACCCTCTTATTGTCGATGAAACACAGAATTTGCATCGGAGTTAAATACAAAAGGCACATTGCCGACTTAAGTACAAGAAAACTGACTCTTATTACTGTCTATGTTTTGAACCATTCCTGTGACACTAGTTATAGATTCCGATGCTTCACTTCATTTTTACTGTATCCCTCTGACTTTCTTATTGACGATGAAACACAGAAATTGCATTGGAATTAAATAGAAAAGGCACAATGCCGACTCAAGTACAAGAAAACTGACTCTTCTTACCGTCTATGCGTTGAACCATTCCTGTGACACTAGTTATAGATTCGATGCTTCACTTCAGGTTTATTGTATCCCTCTGACCTTCTTATTGACGATGAAACACAGAAATTTCATCGGAATTAAATGCAAAAGGCACAATGCCGACATAAGTACAAGAAAACTGACACTTCTTACAGTCTATGTTTTGAACCATTCCTGTGACACTAGTTATAGCTTCCGATGTTTCACTTCCTGGTTTACTGTATCCCTCTGAACTTCTTATTGACGATGAAACACAGATATTTCATTGGAATTAAATACAAAAGGCACAATGCCCACGTAAGTCCAAGAAAAATGACTCTTCCTACTGTCTATGTTTTGAACCATTCCTGTGACTCTAGTTATAGATTCCGATGTTTCACTTCAGGTTTACTGTATCCCTCTGACCTTCTTATTGACGATGAAACACAGAAATTGCATCGGAATTAAATAGAAAAGGCACAATGCCGACTTAAGTACAAGAAAACTGACTCCTCTTACTGTCTATGTTTTGAACCATTTCTGTGACACTAGTTATAGATTCCGACACTTCACCTCAGGATTACTGTATCCCTCTGACCTTCTTATTGACGATGAAACACAGAAATTGCATCGGAGTTAAATACAAAAGGCACAATGCCGACTTAAGTACAAGAACACTGACTCTTCTTACTGTCTATGTTTTGATCCACTCCTGTGATACTAGTTATAGATTCCGATCCTTTACTTCATTTTTACTGTATCCCTCTGACTTTCTTATTGACGATTAAACACCGAAATTGCATCGGAAATAAATAGAAAAGGCACAACGCCGAATTAAGTACAACAAAACTGACTCTTCTTACTGTCTATGCTTTGAACCATTCCTGTGACACTAGTTATAGATTCCGATACTTCACCTCAGGTGTACCGTATCCCTCTGACCTTCTTATTGAGGATGAAACACCGAAATTGCATCGGAATTAAATACAAAAGTCACAAAGCCGACTTAAGTACAAGAAAACTGACTCTTCTTACTGTCTATGATTGAATCATTCCTGTGACACGAGTTATAGATTCCGATGCTTCACTTCATTTTTACTGTATCCCTCTGACTTTCTTATTGACGATGAAACACAGAAATTGCATCGGAATTAAATGGAAAAGCACAATGCCGACTTAAGTACAAGAAAACTGACTCTTCTAGCGTCTATGCTTTGAACCATTCCTGTGACACTAGTTATAGATTCGATGCTTCACTTCAGGTTTATTGTATCCCTCTGACCTTCTTATTGACGATGAAACACAGAAATTTCATCGGAATTAAATACAAAAGGCACAATGCCGACTTAAGTACAAGAAAACTGACACTTCTTACTGTCTATGTTTTGAACCATTCCTGTGACACTAGTTATAGATTCCGATGTTTCCCTTCTGGTTTACTGTATCCCTCTGAACTTCTTATTGACGATGAAACACAGATATTTCATTGGAATTAAACACAAAAGGCACAATGCCGACTTAAGTACAAGAAAACTGACTCTTCCTACTGTCTATGTTTTGAACCATTCCTGTGACACTAGTTATAGATTCCGATGCTTCACTTCAGGTTTACTGTATTCCTCTGACCTTCTTACTGACGATGAAACACAGAAATTGCTTCGGAATTAAATAGAAAAGGCACAATGCCGACTTAAGTACAAGAAAACTGACACTTCTTACTGTCTATGTTTTGAACCATTCCTGTGACACTAGTTATAGATTCCGATACTTCACCTCAGGTTTACTGTATCCCTCTGACCTTCTTATTGACGTTGAAACACAGAAATTGCATCGGAATTAAATACAAAAGTCACAATGCCGACTTAAGTACAAGAAAACTGACTCTTCTTACTGTCTACGATTGAACCATTCCTGTGACACTAGTTATAGATTCCGATGTTTCTCTTCGGGTTTACCGTATCCCTCTGACCTTCTTATTGACGATGAAACACAGAAATTGCATCGGAATTTAATAGAAAAGGCACAATGCTTACTTAAGTACAAGAAAACTGACTGTTCTTACTGTCTATGATTGAACCATTCCTGTGACACTAGTTATAGATTCTGATGCTTCACTTCAGGTTTACTGTATCCCTCTGACCTTCTTTTCGACGATGAAATACAGAAATTGCATTGGAATTAATTACAAAAGGCACAATGCCGACTTAAGTACAAGAAAACTGACTCTTCTTACTGTCTATGTTTTGAACCATTCCTGTGACACTAGTTATTGATTCCGATGCTTTACTTCATTTTTACTGTATCCCTCTGACTTTCTTATTGACGATGAAACACAGAAATTGCATCGGAAATAAATAGAAAAGGCACAACTCCGACGTAAGTACAAGAAAACTGACTCTTCTTACTGTCTACGCTTTGAACCATTCCTGTGACACTAGTTATAGATTCGATGCTTCACTTCATGTTTACGGTATCCTTCTGACCTTCTTATTGACGATGAATCACAGATGTTTCATCGGAATTAAATACAAAAGGCACAATGGCGACTTAAGTACAAGAAAACTGACTCTTCCTACCGTGTACGTTTTGAACCATTCCTGTGACACTAGTTATAGATTCCGATGCTTCACTTCAGGTTTACTGTATCCCTCTGACCTTCTTATTGAGGATGAAACACAGAAATTGCATCGGATTTAAATGCAAAAGGCACAATGCCGACTTAAGTACAAGAAAACTGACTCCTCTTACTGTCTATGTTTTGAACCATTTCTGTGACACTAGTTATAAATTCCGATACTTCACCTCAGGATTACTGTATCCCTCTGACCATCTTATTGACGATAAAACACAGAAATAGCATCGGAATTATATACAAAAGTTACAATGCCGACTTAAGTACAAGAAAACTGACTCTTCTTACTGTCTATGTTTGAATCATTCCTGTGACACTAGTTATAGATTCCGATGCTTCTCTTCAGGTTTACTGTATCCCTCTGACCTTCTTATTGACGATGAAACACAGAAATTGCATCGGAGTTAAATACAAAAGGCACAATGCCGATTTAAGTACAAGAAAACTGACTCTTCTTACTGTCTATGTTTTGATCCATTCCTGTGATACTAGTTATAGATTCCGATGCTTTACTTCATTTTTACTGTATCCATCTGACTTTCTTATTGACGATTAAACACCGAAATTGCATCGGAAATAAATAGAAAAGGCACAACGCCGACTTAAGTACAACAAAACTGACTCTTCTTACTGTCTATGCTTTCAACCATTCCTGTGACACTAGTTTTAGATTCCGATACTTCACCTCAGGTTTACTGTATCCCTCTGACCTTCTTATTGACGATGAAACACAGAAATTTGCATCCGAATTAAATACAAAAGTCACAAAGCCGACTTAAGTACAAGAAAACCGACTCTTCTTACTGTCTATGATTGAATCATTCCTGTGACACGAGTTATAGATTCCGATGCTTCACTTCATTTTTACTGTATCCCTCTGACTTTCTTATTGACGTTGAAACACAGAAATTGCATCGGAATTAAATAGAAGAGGCACATTGCCGACTTAAGTACAAGAAAACTGACTCTTCCTACCGTGTATGTTTTGAACCATTCCTTTGACACTAGTTATAGATTCCGAAGCTTCACTTCAGGTTTACTGTATCCCTCTGACCTTCTTATTGTCGATGAGACACAGAAATTGCCTCGGAATTAAATGCAAAAGGCACAATGCCGACTTAAGTACAAGAAAACTGACTCTTCTTACTGTCTATGTTTTGAACCATTCCTGTGACACTAGTTATAGATTCCGATGCTTCACTTCAGGTTTACTGTATCCCTCTGACCTTCTTATTGACGATGAAACACAGAAATTGCATCGGAAATAAATAGAAAAGGCACAACGCCGACTTAAGTACAAGAAAACTGACTCTTCTTACTGTCTATGCTTTGAACCATTCCTGTGACACTAGTCATAGATTCCGATGCTTCACTTCATTTTTACTGTATCCCTCTGACTTTGTTATTGACGTTTAAACACAGAAATTGCATCGGAATTAAATAGAAAAGGCACAAAGCCGACTTAAGTACAAGAAAACTGACTCTCCCTACTGCCTATGTTTTGAACCTTTCATGTGACACTAGTTATAGATTCCGATGCTTCACTTCAGGTTTACTGTATCCTTCTGAACTTCTTATTGTCGATGAAACACAGAATTTGCATCGGAGTTAAATACAAAAGGCACATTGCCGACTTAAGTACAAGAAAACTGACTCTTATTACTGTCTACGTTTTGAACCATTCCTGTGACACTAGTTATAGATTCCGATGCTTCACTTCATTTTTACTGTATCCCTCTGACTTTCTTATTGACGATGAAGCACAGAAATAGCATGGGAAATAAATAGAAAAGGCACAATGCCGAAATAAGTACAAGAAAACTGACTCTTCTTACTGTCTATGCTTTGAACCATTCCTGTGACACTAGTTATAGATTCGATCCTTCACTTCAGGTTTATTGTATCCCTTTGACCTTATTGACGATGAAACACAGAAATTTCATCCGAATTAAATACAAAAGGCACAATGCCGACTTAAGTACAAGAAAACTGACACTTGTTACTGTCTATGTTTTGAACCATTCCTGTGTCACTAGTTATAGATTCCGATGATTCACTTCTGGTTTACTGTATCCCTCTGAACTTCTTATTGACGATGAAACACAGATATTTCTTTGGAATTAAGTACAAAAGGCACAATGCCGACTTAAGTACAAGAAAACTGACTCTTCCTACTGTCTATGTTTTGAACCATTCCTGTGACACTAGTTATAGATTCCGATGCTTCACTTCAGGTTTACTGTATCCCTCTGACCTTTTAATTGACGATGAAACACAGTAATTGCTTCGGAATTAAATAGAAAAGGCACAAAGCCGACTTAAGTACAAGAAAACCGACTCTTCTTACTGTCTATGTTTTGAACCATTCCAGTGACACTAGTTATAGATTCCGATACTTCACCTCAGGTTTACTGTATCCCTCTGACCTTCTTATTGACGTTGAAACACAGAAATTGCATCGGAATTAAATACAAAAGTCACAATGCCGACTTAAGTACATGAAAACAGACTCTTCTTACTGTCTATGTTTTGAACCATTCATGTGACACTTGTTATAGCTTCCGATGCTTCACTTCAGGTTTACTGTATCCATCTGACCTTCTTATTGACGATGAAACTCAGAAATTGTATCGGAATTAAATACAAAAGCCCAATGCCGACTTATGTACAAGAAAACTGACTCTTCTTACTGACTATGTCTGAACCATTCATGTGACACTAGTTATAGATTCCGATGCTTCACTTCAGGTTTACTGTATCCCTCTGACCTTCATATTGACGATGAAACACAGAAATTGCATCGGAATTAAATACAAAAGTCACAGTGCCGACTTAAGTACAAGAAAACTGACTCCTCTTACCGTCTATGTTTTGAAACATTTCTGTGACACTAGTTATAGATTCCGATACTTCACCTCAGGATAACTGTATCCCTCTGACCTTCTTATTGACGATGAAACACAGAAATTGCATCGGAGTTAAATACAAAAGGCACAATGCCGACTTAAGTACAAGAAAACTGACTCTTCTTACTGTCTATGATTGAATCATTCCTGTGACACGAGTTATAGATTCCGATGTTTCACTTCATTTTTACTGTATCCCTCTGACTTTCTTATTGACGATGAAACACAGAAATTGCATCGGATATAAATAGAAAAGGCACAACGCCGACTTAAGTACAAGAAAACTGACTCTTCTTACTGTCTATGCTTTGAACCATTCCTGTGACACTAGTCATAGATTCCGATGCTTCACTTCAGGTTTACTGTATCCCTCTGACCTTCTTATTGACGATGAAACACAGAAATTGCATCGGAATTAAATACAAAAGTCACAAAGCCGACTTAAGTACAAGAAAACTGACTCTTCTTACTGTCTATGATTGAATCATTCCTGTGACACGAGTTATAGATTCCGATGCTTCACTTCATTTTTACTGTATCCCTCTGACTTCCTTATTGACGTTGAAACACCAAAATTGCATCGGAATTAAATAGAAATGGCACATTGCCGACTTAAGTACAAGAAAACTGACTCTTCCTACCGTGTATGTTTTGAACCATTCCTGTGACACTAGTTATAGATTCCGATGCTTCACTTCAGGTTTACTGTATCCCTCTGACCTTCTTATTGACGATGAAACACAGAAATTGCATCGGAATTAAATGCAAAAGGCACAATGCCGACTGAAGTACAAGAAAACTGACTCTTCTTACTGTCTATGTTTTGAACCATTCCTGTGACACTAGTTATGGATTCGGAAACTTCACATCAGGTTTACTGTATCCCTCTGACCTTCTTATTGACGATGAAACACAGAAATTGCATCGGAAATAAATAGAAAAGGCACAACGCCGACTTAAGTACAAGAAAACTGACTCTTCTTACTGTCTATGCTTTGAACCATTCCTGTGACACTAGTCATAGATTCCGATGCTTCACTTCATTTTATTGTATCCCTCTGACTTTCTTATTGACGTTGAAACACAGAAATTGCATCGGAATTAAATAGTAAAGGCACAATGCCGACTTAAGTACAAGAAAACTGACTCTTCTTACTGTCTATGTTTTGAACCATTCCAGTGACACTAGTTATAGATTCCGATACTTCACCTCAGGTTTACTGTATCCCTCTGACCTTCTTATTGACGTTGAAACACAGAAATTGCATCGGAATTAAATACAAAAGTCACAATGCCGACTTAAGTACATGAAAACAGACTCTTCTTACTGTCTATGTTTTGAACCATTCATGTGACACTTGTTATAGCTTCCGATGCTTCACTTCAGGTTTACTGTATCCATCTGACCTTCTTATTGACGATGAAACTCAGAAATTGTATCGGAATTAAATACAAAAGCCCAATGCCGACTTATGTACAAGTAAACTGACTCTTCTTACTGTCTATGTCTGAACCATTCATGTGACACTAGTTATAGATTCCGATGCTTCACTTCAGGTTTACTGTATCCCTCTGACCTTCATATTGACGATGAAACACAGAAATTGCATCGGAATTAAATACAAAAGTCACAGTGCCGACGTAAGTACAAGAAAACTGACTCCTCTTACCGTCTATGTTTTGAACCATTTCTGTGACACTAGTTACAGATTCCGATACTTCACCTCAGGATAACTGTATCCCTCTGACCTTCTTATTGACGATGAAACACAGAAATTGCATCGGAGTTAAATACAAAAGGCACAATGCCGACTTAAGTACAAGAAAACTGACTCTTCTTACTGTCTATGATTGAATCATTCCTGTGACACGAGTTATAGATTCCGATGTTTCACTTCATTTTTACTGTATCCCTCTGACTTTCTTATTGACGATGAAACACAGAAATTGCATCGGAAATAAATAGAAAAGGCACAACGCCGACTTAAGTACAAGAAAACTGACTCTTCTTACTGTCTATGCTTTGAACCATTCCTGTGACACTAGTCATAGATTCCGATGCTTCACTTCAGGTTTACTGTATCCCTCTGACCTTCTTATTGACGATGAAACACAGAAATTGCATCGGAATTAAATACAAAAGTCACAAAGCCGACTTAAGTACAAGAAAACTGACTCTTCTTACTGTCTATGATTGAATCATTCCTGTGACACGAGTTATAGATTCCGATGCTTCACTTCATTTTTACTGTATCCCTCTGACTCTCTTATTGACGTTGAAACACCAAAATTGCATCGGAATTAAATAGAAAAGGCACATTGCCGACTTAAGTACAAGAAAACTGACTCTTCCTACCGTGTATGTTTTGAACCATTCCTGTGACACTAGTTATAGATTCCGATGCTTCACTTCAGGTTTACTGTATCCCTCTGACCTTCTTATTGACGATGAAACACAGAAATTGCATCGGAATTAAATGCAAAAGGCACAATGCCGACTGAAGTACAAGAAAACTGACTCTTCTTACTGTCTATGTTTTGAACCATTCCTGTGACACTAGTTATGGATTCGGAAACTTCACATCAGGTTTACTGTATCCCTCTGACCTTCTTATTGACGATGAAACACAGAAATTGCATTAAAAATAAATAGAAAAGGCACAACGCCGACTTAAGTACAAGAAAACTGACTCTTCTTACTGTCTATGCTTTGAACCATTCCTGTGACACTAGTCATAGATTCCGATGCTTCACTTCATTTTATTGTATCCCTCTGACTTTCTTATTGACGTTGAAACACAGAAATTGCATCGGAATTAAATAGAAAATGCACAATGCCGACTTAAGTACAAGAAAACTGACTCTCCCTACTGCCTATGTTTTGAACCTTTCCTGTGACACTAGTTATAGATTCCGATGCTTCACTTCAGGTTTACTGAATCCTTCTGACCCTCTTACTGTCGATGAAACACAGAATTTGCATCGGAGTTAAATACAAAAGGCACATTGCCAACTTAAGTACAAGAAAACTGACTCTTATTACTGTCTATGTTTTGAACCATTCCTGTGACACTAGTTATAGATTCCGATGCTTCACTTCATTTTTACTGTATCCCTCTGACTTTCTTATTGACGATGAAACACAGAAATTGCATTGGAATTAAATAGAAAAGGCACAATGCCGACTTAAGTACAAGAAAACTGACTCTTCTTACCGTCTATGCGTTGAACCATTCCTGTGACACTAGTTATAGATTCGATGCTTCACTTCAGGTTTATTGTATCCCTCTGACTTTCTTATTGACGATGAAACACAGAAATTTCATCGGAATTAAATGCAAAAGGCACAATGCCGACATAAGTACAAGAAAACTGACACTTCTTACAGTCTATGTTTTGAACCATTCCTGTGACTCTAGTTATAGATTCCGATGTTTCACTTCAGGTTTACTGTATCCCTCCGACCTTCTTATTGAGGATGAAACACAGAAATTGCATCGGAATTAAATACAAAAGTCACAAAGCCGACTTAAGTACAAGAAAACTGACTCTTCTTACTGTCTATGATTGAATCATTCCTGTGACACGAGTTATAGATTCCGATGCTTCACTTCATTTTTACTGTATCCCTCTAACTTTCTTATTGACGATGAAACACAGAAATTGCATCGGAATTAAATGGAAAAGCACAATGCCGACTTAAGTACAAGAAAACTGACTCTTCTAGCGTCTATGCTTTGAACCATTCCTGTGACACTAGTTATAGATTCGATGCTTCACTTCAGGTTTATTGTATCCCTCTGACCTTCTTATTGACGATGAAACACAGAAATTTCATCGGAATTAAATACAAAAGGCACAATGCCGACTTAAGTACAAGATAACTGACACTTCTTACTGTCTATGTTTTGAACCATTCCTGTGACACTAGTTATAGATTCCGATGTTTCCCTTCTGGTTTACTGTATCCCTCTGAACTTCTTATTGACGATGAAACACAGATATTTCATTGGAATTAAATACAAAAGGCACAATGCCGACTTAAGTACAAGAAAACTGACTCTTCCTACTGTCTATGTTTTGAACCATTCCTGTGACACTAGTTATAGATTCCGATGCTTCATTTCAGGTTTACTGTATCCCTCTGACCTTATTATTGACGATGAAACACAGAAATTGCTTCGGAATTAAATAGAAAAGGCACAATGCTTACTTAAGTACAAGAAAACTGACTCTTCTTACTGTCTATGATTGAACCATTCCTGTGACACTAGTTATAGATTCTGATGCTTCACTTCAGGTTTACTGTATCCCTCTGACCTTCTTTTTGACGATGAAATACAGAAATTGCATTGGAATTAAATACAAAAGGCACAATGCCGACTTAAGTACAAGAAAACTGACTCTTCTTACTGTCTATGTTTTGAACCATTCCTGTGACACTAGTTATAGATTCCGATGCTTTACTTCATTTTTACTGTATCCCTCTGACTTTCTTATTGACGATGAAACACAGAAATTGCATCGGAAATAAATAGAAAAGGCACAACCCCGACGTAAGTACGAGAAAACTGACTCTTCTTACTGTCTACGCTTTGAACCATTCCTGTGACACAAGTTATAGATTCGATGCTTCACTTCATGTTTACGGTATCCCTCTGACCTTCTTATTGACGATGAATCACAGATATTTCATCGGAATTAAATACAAAAGGCACAATGGCGACTTAAGTACAAGAAAACTGACTCTTCCTACCGTGTATGTTTTGAACCATTCCTGTGACACTAGTTATAGATTCCGATGCTTCACTTCAGGTTTACTGTATCCCTCTGACCTTCTTATTGAGGATGAAACACAGAAATTGCATCGGAATTAAATGCAAAAGGCACAATGCCGACATAAGTACAAGAAAACTGACACTTCTTACAGTCTATGTTTTGAACCATTCCTGTGACTCTAGTTATAGATTCCGATGTTTCACTTCAGGTTTACTGTATCCCTCTGACCTTCTTATTGACGATGAAACACAGAAATTGCATCGGAATTAAATAGAAAAGGCACAATGCCGACTTAAGTACAAGAAAACTGACTCCTCTTACTGTCTATGTTTTGAACCATTTCTGTGACACTAGTTATAGATTCCGATACTTCACCTCAGGATTACTGTATCCCTCTGACCTTCTTATTGACGATGAAACACAGAAATTGCATCGGAGTTAAATACAAAAGGCACAATGCCGACTTAAGTACAAGAACACTGACTCTTCTTACTGTCTATGTTTTGATCCACTCCTGTGATACTAGTTAGAGATTCCGATGCTTTACTTCATTTTTACTGTATCCCTCTGACTTTCTTATTGACGATTAAACTCCGAAATTGCATCGGAAATAAATAGAAAAGGCACAACGCCGAATTAAGTACAACAAAACTGTCTCTTCTTACTGTCTATGCTTTGAACCATTCCTGTGACACTAGTTATAGATTCCGATACTTCACCTCAGGTTTACTGTATCCCTCTGACCTTCTTATTGAGGATGAAACACAGAAATTGCATCGGAATTAAATACAAAAGTCACAAAGCCGACTTAAGTACAAGAAAACTGACTCTTCTTACTGTCTATGATTGAATCATTCCTGTGACACGAGTTATAGATTCCGATGCTTCACTTCATTTTTACTGTATCCCTCTAACTTTCTTATTGACGATGAAACACAGAAATTGCATCGGAATTAAATGGAAAAGCACAATGCCGACTTAAGAACAAGAAAACTGACTCTTCTAGCGTCTATGCTTTGAACCATTCCTGTGACACTAGTTATAGATTCGATGCTTCACTTCAGGTTTATTGTATCCCTCTGACCTTCTTATTGACGATGAAACACAGAAATTTCATCGGAATTAAATACAAAAGGCACAATGCCGACTTAAGTACAAGAAAACTGACACTTCTTACTGTCTATGTTTTGAACCATTCCTGTGACACTAGTTATAGATTCCGATGTTTCCCTTCTGGTTTACTGTATCCCTCTGAACTTCTTATTGACGATGAAACACAGATATTTCATTGGAATTAAATACAAAAGGCACAATGCCGACTTAAGTACAAGAAAACTGACTCTTCCTACTGTCTATGTTTTGAACCATTCCTGTGACACTAGTTATAGATTCCGATGCTTCATTTCAGGTTTACTGTATCCCTCTGACCTTATTATTGACGATGAAACACAGAAATTGCTTCGGAATTAAATAGAGAAGGCACAATGCCGACTTAAGTACAAGAAAACTGACACTTCTTACTGTCTATGTTTTGAACCATTCATGTGACACTAGTTATAGATTCCGATACTTCACCTCAGGTTTACTGTATCCCTCTGACCTTCTTATTGACGTTGAAACACAGAAATTGCATCGGAATGAAATACAAAAGTCACAATGCCGACTTAAGTGCAAGAAAACTGACTCTTCTTACTGTCTACGATTGAACCATTCCTGTGACACTAGTTATAGATTCCGATGCTTTTCTTCAGGTTTACCGTATCCCTCTGACCTTCTTATTGACGATGAAAGACAGAAATTGCATCGGAATTAAATAGAAAAGGCACAATGCTTACTTAAGTACAAGAAAACTGACTCTTCTTACTGTCTATGATTGAACCATTCCTGTGACACTAGTTATAGATTCTGATGCTTCACTTCAGGTTTACTGTATCCCTCTGACCTTCTTTTTGACGATGAAATACAGAAATTGCATTGGAATTAAATACAAAAGGCACAATGCCGACTTAAGTACAAGAAAACTGACTCTTCTTACTGTCTATGTTTTGAACCATTCCTGTGACACTAGTTATAGATTCCGATGCTTTACTTCATTTTTACTGTATCCCTCTGACTTTCTTATTGACGATGAAACACAGAAATTGCATCGGAAATAAATAGAAAAGGCACAACCCCGACGTAAGTACGAGAAAACTGACTCTTCTTACTGTCTACGCTTTGAACCATTCCTGTGACACAAGTTATAGATTCGATGCTTCACTTCATGTTTACGGTATCCCTCTGACCTTCTTATTGACGATGAATCACAGATATTTCATCGGAATTAAATACAAAAGGCACAATGGCGACTTAAGTACAAGAAAACTGACTCTTCCTACCGTGTATGTTTTGAACCATTCCTGTGACACTAGTTATAGATTCCGATGCTTCACTTCAGGTTTACTGTATCCCTCTGACCTTCTTATTGAGGATGAAACACAGAAATTGCATTGGATTTAAATGCAAAAGGCACAATGCCTACTTAAGTACAAGAAAACTGACTCCTCTTATTGTCTATGTTTTGAACCATTTCTGTGACCCTAGTTATAGATTCCGATACTTCACCTCAGGATTACTGTATCCCTCTGACCTTCTTATTGACGATAAAACACAGAAATAGCATCGGAATTATATACAAAAGTTACAATGCCGACTTAAGTAGAAGAAAACTGACTCTTCTTACTGTCTATGATTGAATCATTCCTGTGACACTAGTTATAGATTCCGATGCTTCTCTTCAGGTTTACTGTATCCCTCTGACCTTCTTATTGACGATGAAACACAGAAATTGCATCGGAGTTAAATACAAAAGGCACAATGCCGACTTAAGTACAAGAAAACTGACTCTTCTTACTGTCTATGTTTTGATCCATTCCTGTGATACTAGTTATAGATTCCGATGCTTTACTTCATTTTTACTGTATCCACCTGACTTTCTTATTGACGATTAAACACCGAAATTGCATCGGAAATAAATAGAAAAGGCACAACGCCGACTTAAGTACAACAAAACTGACTCTTCTTACTGTCTATGCTCTCAACCATTCCTGTCACACTAGTTATAGATTCCGATACTTCACCTCAGGTTTACTGTATCCCTCTGACCTTCTTATTGACGATGAAACACGGAAATTTGCATCCGAAATAAATACAAAAGTCACAAAGCCGACTTAAGTACAAGAAAACCGACTCTTCTTACTGTCTATGATTGAATCATTCCTGTGACACTAGTTATAGATTCCGATGCTTTTCTTCAGGTTTACCGTATCCCTCTGACCTTCTTATTGACGATGAAAGACAGAAATTGCATCGGAATTAAATAGAAAAGGCACAATGCTTACTTAAGTACAAGAAAACTGACTCTTCTTACTGTCTATGATTGAACCATTCCTGTGACACTAGTTATAGATTCTGATGCTTCACTTCAGGTTTACTGTATCCCTCTGACCTTCTTTTTGACGATGAAATACAGAAATTGCATTGGAATTAAATACAAAAGGCACAATGCCGACTTAAGTACAAGAAAACTGACTCTTCTTACTGTCTATGTTTTGAACCATTCCTGTGACACTAGTTATAGATTCCGATGCTTTACTTCATTTTTACTGTATCCCTCTGACTTTCTTATTGCCGATGAAACACAGAAATTGCATCGGAAATAAATAGAAAAGGCACAACCCCGACGTAAGTACGAGAAAACTGACTCTTCTTACTGTCTACGCTTTGAACCATTCCTGTGACACAAGTTATAGATTCGATGCTTCACTTCATGTTTACGGTATCCCTCTGACCTTCTTATTGACGATGAATCACAGATATTTCATCGGAATTAAATACAAAAGGCACAATGGCGACTTAAGTACAAGAAAACTGACTCTTCCTACCGTGTATGTTTTGAACCATTCCTGTGACACTAGTTATAGATTCCGATGCTTCACTTCAGGTTTACTGTATCCCTCTGACCTTCTTATTGAGGATGAAACACAGAAATTGCATTGGATTTAAATGCAAAAGGCACAATGCCTACTTAAGTACAAGAAAACTGACTCCTCTTATTGTCTATGTTTTGAACCATTTCTGTGACCCTAGTTATAGATTCCGATACTTCACCTCAGGATTACTGTATCCCTCTGACCTTCTTATTGACGATAAAACACAGAAATAGCATCGGAATTATATACAAAAGTTACAATGCCGACTTAAGTACAAGAAAACTGACTCTTCTTACTGTCTATGATTGAATCATTCCTGTGACACTAGTTATAGATTCCGATGCTTCTCTTCAGGTTTACTGTATCCCTCTGACCTTCTTATTGACGATGAAACACAGAAATTGCATCGGAAATAAATAGAAAAGGCCCAACGCCGACTTAAGTACAAGAAAACTGACTCTTCTTACTGTCTATGCTTTGAACCATTCCAGTGACACTAGTCATAGATTCCGATGCTTCACTTCATTTTTACTGTATCCCTCTGACTTTGTTATTGACGTTGAAACACAGAAATTGCATCGGAATTAAATAGAAAAGGCACAAAGCCGACTTAAGTACAAGAAAACTGACTCTCCCTACTGCCTATGTTTTGAACCTTTCATGTGACACTAGTTATAGATTCCGATGCTTCACTTCAGGTTTACTGTATCCTTCTGACCTTCTTATTGTCGATGAAACACAGAATATGCATCGGAGTTAAATACAAAAGGCACATTGCCGACTTAAGTACAAGAAAACTGACTCTTATTACTGTCTACGTTTTGAACCATTCCTGTGACACTAGTTATGGATTCCGATGCTTCACTTCATTTTTACTGTATCCCTCTGACTTTCTTATTGACGATGAAGCACAGAAATTGCATCGGAACTAAATAGAAAAGGCACAATGCCGACTTAAGTACAAGAAAACTGACTCTTCTTACTGTCTATGCTTTGAACCATTCCTGTGACACTAGTTATAGATTCGATGCTTCACTTCAGGTTTATTGTATCCCTTTGACCTTCTTATTGACGATGAAACACAGAAATTTCATCGGAATTAAATACAAAAGGCACAATGCCGACTTAAGTACACGAAAACTGACACTTGTTACTGTCTATGTTTTGAACCATTCCTGTGACACTAGTTATAGATTCCGATGATTCACTTCTGGTTTACTGTATCCCTCTGAACTTCTTATTGACGATGAAACACAGATATTTCATTGGAATTAAATACAAAAGGCACAATGCCGACTTAAGTACAAGAAAACTGACTCTTCCTACTGTCTATGTTTGAACCATTCCTGTGACACTAGTTATAGATTCCGATGCTTCACGTCAGGTTTACTGTATCCCTCTGACCTTTTTATTGACGATGAAACACAGTAATTGCTTCGGAATTAAATAGAAAAGGCACAAAGCCGACTTAAGTACAAGAAAACTGACTCTTCTTACTGTCTATGTTTTGAACCATTCCAGTGACACTAGTTATAGATTCCGATACTTCACCTCATGTTTACTGTATCCCTCTGACCTTCTTATTGACGTTGAAACACAGAAATTGCATCGGAATTAAATACAAAAGTCACAATGCCGACTTAAGTTCAAGAAAACTGACTCTTCTTACTGTCTACGATTGAATCATTCCTGTGACACTAGTTATAGATTCCGATGCTTCTCTTCAGGTTTACTGTATCCCTCTGACCTTCTTATTGACGATGAAACACAGAAATTGCATCGGAATTAAATGGAAAAGGCACAATGCTTACGTAAGTACAAAAAAATTGACTCTTCTTACTGTCTATGTTTTGAGACATTCCTGTGACACTAGTTATAGATTCCGATGCTTCGCTTTTTGATTACTGTATCCCTCTGACCTTCTTATTGACGATGAAACACAGAAATTGCATCGGAATTAAATACAAAAGGCACAATGCCGAATTAAGTACAAGAAAACAGACTCTTCTTACTGTCTATGTCTGAACCATTCATGTGACACTAGTTATAGATTCCGATGCTTCACTTCAGGCTTACTGTATCCCTCTGACCTTCTTATTGACGATGAAACACAGAAATTGCATCGGAATTAAATACAAAAGTCACAATGCCGACTTAAGTACAAGAAAACTGACTCTTCTTACTGCCTATGTTTTGAACCATTCCTGTGACACTAGTTATAGATTCCGATGCTTCACTTCAGGTTTACTGTATCCCTCTCACCTTCTTATTGACGAAGAAACACAGAAATTGCATCGGAGTTAAATACAAAAGGCACAAGGCCGACTTAAGTACAAGAAAACTGACTCTTCTTACTGTCTATGTTTTGATCATTTCCTGTGATACTAGTTTTAGATTCCGATGCCTTACTTCATTTTTACTGTATCCCTCTGACTTTCTTATTGACGATTAAACACCGAAATTGCATCGGAAATAAATAGAAAAGGCACAACGCCGACTTAAGTACAACAAAACTGACTCTTCTTACTGTCTATGCTTTGAACCATTCCTGTGACACTAGTTATAGATTCCGATTCTTCACCTCAGGTTTACTGTATCCCTCTGACCTTCTTATTGACGATGAAACACAGAAATTGCATCGGAATTAGTACAAAAGGTACAATGCCGACTTAAGTACAAGAAAACTGAATCTTCTTACTGTCTATATTTTGAACCATTCATGTGACACTCGTTATAGATCCCGATGCTTTACTTCAGGTTTACTGTATCCCCCAGACCTTCTTATTGACGATGAAACACAGAAATTGCATCGGAAATAAATAGAAAAGGCACAATGCCGACTTAAGTACAAGAAAACTGACTCTTCCTACTGTCTATGTTTTGAACCATTCCTGTGACACTAGTTATAGATTCCGATGCTTCACTTCAGGTTTCCTGTATCCCTCTGACCTTCTTATTGACGATGAAACACAGAAATTGCTCCGGAATTAAATAGAAAAGGCACAAAGCCGACTTAAGTACAAGAAAACTGACTTTTCTTACTGTCTATGTTTTGAGCCATTCCTGTGGCACTAGTTATAGATTGCGATACTTCACCTCAGGTTTACTGTATCCCTCTGACCTTCTTATTGACGTTGAAACACAGAAATTGCATCGGAATTAAATACAAAAGTCACAATGCCGACTTAAGTACATGAAAACAGACTCTTCTTACTGTCTATGTTTTGAACCATTCATGTGACACTTGTTATAGCTTCCGATGCTTCACTTCAGGTTTACTGTATCCATCTGACCTTCTTATTGACGATGAAACTCAGAAATTGTATCGGAATTACATACAAAAGCCCAATGCCGACTTATGTACAAGAAAACTGACTCTTCTTACTGTCTATGTCTGAACCATTCATGTGACACTAGTTATAGATTCCGATGCTTCACTTCAGGTTTACTGTATCCCTCTGACCTTCTTATTGACGATGAAACACAGAAATTGCATCGGAATTAAATACAAAAGTCACAGTGCCGACTTAAGTACAAGAAAACTGACTCCTCTTACTGTCTATGTTTTGAACCATTTCTGTGACACTAGTTATAGATTCCGATACTTCACCTCAGGATTACTGTATCCCTCTGACCTTCTTATTGACGATGAAACACAGAAATTGCATCGGAATTAAATACAAAAGTTACAAAGCCGACTTAAGTACAAGAAAACTGACTCTTCTTACTGTCTATGATTGAATCATTCCTGTGACACGAGTTATAGATTCCGATGCTTCACTTCATTTTTACTGTATCCCTCTGACTTTCTTATTGACGATGAAACACAGAAATTGCATCGGAATTAAATAGAAAAGCACAATGCCGACTTAAGTACAAGGAAACTGACTCTTCTTACCGTCTATGCTTTGAACCATTCCTGTGACACTAGTTATAGATTCCGATGCTTTACTCCATTTTTACTGTATCCCTCTGACCTTCTTATTGACGATGAAACGCAGTAATTGCTTCGGAATTAAATAGAAAAGGCACAAAGCCGACTTAAGTACAAGAAAACTGACTCTTCTTACTGTCTATGTTTTGAACCATTCCAGTGACACTAGTTATAGATTCCGATACTTCACCTCAGGTTTACTGTATCCCTCTGACCTTCTTATTGACGTTGAAACACAGAAATTGCATCGGAATTAAATACAAAAGTCACAATGCCGACTTAAGTTCAAGAAAACTGACTCTTCTTACTGTCTACGATTGAATCATTCCTGTGACACTAGTTATAGATTCCGATGCTTCTCTTCAGGTTTACCGTATCCCTCTGACCTTCTTATTGACGATGAAACACAGAAATTGCATCGGAATTAAATGGAAAAGGCACAATGCTTACGTAAGTACAAAAAAATTGACTCTTCTTACTGTCTATGTTTTGAGACATTCCTGTGACACTAGTTATAGATTCCGATGCTTCGCTTTTTGATTACTGTATCCCTCTGACCTTCTTATTGACGATGAAACACAGAAATTGCATCGGAATTAAATACAAAAGGCACAATGCCGACTTAAGTACAAGAAAACAGACTCTTCTTACTGTCTATGTCTGAGCCATTCATGTGACACTAGTTATAGATTCCGATGCTTCACTTCAGGTTTACTGTATCCCTCTGACCTTCTTATTGACGATGAAACACAGAAATTGCATCGGAATTAAATACAAAAGTCACAATGCCGACTTAAGTACAAGAAAACTGACTCTTCTTACTGTCTATGATTGAACCATTCCTGTGACACAAGTTATAGATACTGATGCTTCACTTCTGGTTTACTGTATCTCTCTGACCTTCTTATTGACGGTGAAACACAGAAACTGCATCGGAGATTAATACAAAAGGCACAATGCCGACTTAAGTACAAGAAAACTGACTCTTCTTACTGCCTATGTTTTGAACCATTCCTGTGACACTAGTTATAGATTCCGATTCTTCACTTCAGGTTTACTGTATCCCTCTCACCTTCTTATTGACGAAGAAACACAGAAATTGCATCGGAGTTAAATACAAAAGGCACAAGGCCGACTTAAGTACAAGAAAACTGACTCTTCTTACTGTCTATGTTTTGATCATTTCCTGTGATACTAGTTTTAGATTCCGATGCCTTACTTCATTTTTACTGTATCCCTCTGACTTTCTTATAGACGATTAAACACCGAAATTGCATCGGAAATAAATAGAAAAGGCACAACGCCGACTTAAGTACAACAAAACTGACTCTTCTTACTGTCTATGCTTTGAACCATTCCTGTGACACTAGTTATAGATTCCGATTCTTCACCTCAGGTTTACTGTATCCCTCTGACCTTCTTATTGACGATGAAACACAGAAATTGCATCGGAATTAAATACAAAAGTCACAAAGCCGACTTAAGTACAAGAAAACTGACTCTTCTTACTGTCTATGATTGAATCATTCCTGTGACACGTGTTATAGATTCCGATGCTTCACTTCATTTTTACTGTATCCCTCTGACTTTCTTATTGACGTTGAAACACAGAAATTGCATCGGAATTAAATAGAAAAGCCACATTGCCGACTTGAGTACAAGAAAACTGAGTCTTCCTACCGTGTATGTTTTGAACCATTCCTGTGAAACTAGTTATAGATACCGATGCTTCACTTCAGGTTTACTGTACCCCTCTGACCTTCTTATTGACGATGAAACACAGAAATTGCATCGGAATTAGTACAAAAGGTACAATGCCGACTTAAGTACAAGAAAACTGAATCTTCTTACTGTCTATATTTTGAACCGTTCATGTGACACTCGTTATAGTTTCCGATGCTTTACTTCAGGTTTACTGTATCCACCAGACCTTCTTATTGACGATGAAACACAGAAATTGCATCGGAAATAAATAGAAAAGGCACAATGCCGACTTAAGTACAAGAAAACTGACTCTTCCTACTGTCTATGTTTTGAACCATTCCTGTGACACTAGTTATAGATTCCGATGCTTCACTTCAGGTTTCCTGTACCCTCTGACCTTCTTATTGACGATGAAACACAGAAATTGCTCCGGAATTAAATTGAAAAGGCACAAAGCCGACTTAAGTACAAGAAAACTGACTTTTCTTACCGTCTATGTTTTGAACCATTCCTGTGGCACTAGTTATAGATTGCGATACTTCACCTCAGGTTTACTGTATCCCTCTGACCTTCTTATTGACGTTGAAACACAGAAATTGCATCGGAATTAAATACAAAAGTCACAATGCCGACTTAAGTACATGAAAACAGACTCTTCTTACTGTCTATGTTTTGAACCATTCATGTGACACTTGTTATAGCTTCCGATGCTTCACTTCAGGTTTACTGTATCCATCTGACCTTCTTATTGACGATGAAACTCAGAAATTGTATCGGAATTAAATACAAAAGCCCAATGCCGACTTATGTACAAGAAAACTGACTCTTCTTACTGTCTATGTCTGAACCATTCATGTGACACTAGTTATAGATTCCGATGCTTCACTTCAGGTTTACTGTATCCCTCTGACCTTCTTATTGACGATGAAACACAGAAATTGCATCGGAATTAAATACAAAAGTCACAGTGCCGACTTAAGTACAAGAAAACTGACTCCTCTTACTGTCTATGTTTTGAACCATTTCTGTGACACTAGTTATAGATTCCGATACTTCACCTCAGGATTACTGTATCCCTCTGACCTTCTTATTGACGATGAAACACAGAAATTGCATCGGAGTTAAATACAAAAGGCACAATGCCGACTTAAGTACAAGAAAACTGACTCTTCTTACTGTCTATGTTTTGATCCATTCCTGTGATACTAGTTATAGATTCCGATGCTTTACTCCATTTTTACTGTATCCCTCTGACTTTCTTATTGACGATTAAACACCGAAATTGCATCGGAAATAAATAGAAAAGGCACAACGCCGACTTAAGTACAACAAAACTGACTCTTCTTACTGTCTATGCTTTGAACCATTCCTGTGACACTAGTTATAGGTTCCGATACTTCACCTCAGGTTTACTGTATCCCTCTGACCTTCTTATTGACGATGAAACACAGAAATTGCATTGGAATTAAATACAAAAGTCACAAAGCCGACTTAAGTACAAGAAAACTGACTCTTCTTACTGTCTATGATTGAATCATTCCTGTGACACGAGTTATAGATTCCGATGCTTCACATCATTTTTACTGTATCCCTCTGACTTTCTTATTGACGATGAAACACAGAAATTGCATCGGAATTAAATAGAAAAGCACAATGCCGACTTAAGTACATGAAAACTGACTCTTCTTACCGTCTATGCTTTGAACCATTCCTGTGACACTAGTTATAGATTCGATGCTTCACTTCAGGTTTATTGTATCCCTCTGACCAACTTATTGACGATGAAACACAGAAATTTCATCGGAATTAAATACAAAAGGCACAATGCCGACTTAAGTACATGAAAACTGACACTTCTTACTGTCTATGTTTTGAACCATTCCTGTGACATTAGTTATAGATTCCGATGTTTCACTTCTGATTTACTGTATCCCTCTGAACTTCTTATTGACGATGAAACACAGATATTTCATTGGAATTAAATACAAAAGGCACAATGCCGACTTAAGTACAAGAAAACTGACTCTTCCTACTGTCTATGTTTTGAACCATTCCTGTGACACTAGTTATAGATTCCGATGCTTCACTTCAGGTTTACTGTATCCCTCTGACCTTCTTATTGACGATGAAACACAGAAATCGCTTCGGAATTAAATAGAAAAGGCACAATGCCGACTTAAGTACAAGAAAACTGACACTTCTTACTGACTATGTTTTGAACCATTCCTGTGACACTAGTTAAGGTTTCTGATACTTCACCTCAGGTTTACTGTATCCCTTTGACCTTCTTATTGACGTTGAAACACAGAAATTGCATCGGAATTAAATACAAAAGTCACAATGCCGACTTAAGTACAAGAAAACTGACTCTTCTTACTGTCTACGATTGAACCATTCCTGTGACACTAGTTATAGATTCCGATGCTTCTCTTCAGGTTTACCGTATCCCTCTGACCTTCTTATTGACGATGAAACACAGAAATTGCATCGGAATTAAATAGAAAAGGCACAATGCTTACTTAAGTACAAGAAAACTGACTCTTCTTACTGTCTATGATTGAACCATTCCTGTGACACTAGTTATAGATTCTGATGCTTCACTTCAGGTTTACTGTATCCCTCTGACCTTCTTATTGAGGATGAAACACAGAAATTGCATCGGAATTAAATACAAAAGTCACAAAGCCGACTTAAGTACAAGAAAACTGACTCTTCTTACTGTCTATGATTGAATCATTCCTGTGACACGAGTTATAGATTCCGATGCTTCACTTCATTTTTACTGTATCCCTCTGACTTTCTTATTGACGATGAAACACAGAAAATTGCATCGGAATTAAATGGAAAAGCACAATGCCGACTTAAGTACAAGAAAACTGACTCTTCTAGCGTCTATGCTTTGAACCATTCCTGTGACACTAGTTATAGATTCGATGCTTCACTTCAGGTTTATTGTATCCCTCTGACCTTCTTATTGACGATGAAACACAGAAATTTCATCGGAATTAAATACAAAAGGCACAATGCCGACTTAAGTACAAGAAAACTGACACTTCTTACTGTCTATGTTCTGAACCATTCCTGTGACACTAGTTATAGATTCCGATGTTTCCCTTCTGTTTTACTGTATCCCTCTGAACTTCTTATTGACGATGAAACACAGATATTTCATTGGAATTAAATACAAAAGGCACAATGCCGACTTAAGTACAAGAAAACTGACTCTTCCTACTGTCTATGTTTTGAACCATTCCTGTGACACTAGTTATAGATTCCGATGCTTCAATTCAGGTTTACTGTATCCCTCTGACCTTCTTATTGACGATGAAACACAGAAAATTGCCTTCGGAATTAAATAGAGAAGGCACAATGCCGACTTAAGTACAAGAAAACTGACACTTCTTACTGTCTATGTTTTGAACCATTCATGTGACACTAGTTATAGATTCCGATACTTCACCTCAGGTTTACTGTATCCCTCTGACCTTCTTATTGACATTGAAACACAGAAATTGCATCGGAATTAAATACAAAAGTCACAATGCCGACTTAAGTACAAGAAAACTGACTCTTCTTACTGTCTATGCTTTGAACCATTCCTGTGACACTAGTCATAGATTCCGATGCTTCACTTCATTTTTACTGTATCCCTCTGACTTTGTTATTGACGTTGAAACACAGAAATTGCATCGGAATTAAATAGAAAAGGCACAAAGCCGACTTAAGTACAAGAAAACTGACTCTCCCTACTGCCTATGTTTTGAACCTTTCATGTGACACTAGTTATAGATTCCGATGCTTCACTTCAGGTTTACTGTATCCTTCTGACCTTCTTATTGTCGATGAAACACAGAATTTGCATCGGAGTTAAATACAAAAGGCACATTGCCGACTTAAGTAGAAGAAAACTGACTCTTATTACTGTCTACGTTTTGAACCATTCCTGTGACACTAGTTATAGATTCCGATGCTTCACTTCATTTTTACTGTATCCCTCTGACTTTCTTATTGGACGATGAAGCACAGAAATTGCATCGGAACTAAATAGAAAAGGCACAATGCCGACTTAAGTACAAGAAAAACTGACTCTTCTTACTGTCTATGCTTTGAACCATTCCTGTGACACTAGTTATAGATTCGATGCTTCACTTCAGGTTTATTGTATCCCTTTGACCTTCTTATTGACGATGAAACACAGAAATTTCATCGGAATTAAATACAAAAGGCACAATGCCGACTTAAGTACACGAAAACTGACACTTGTTACTGTCTATGTTTTGAACCATTCCTGTGACACTAGTTATAGATTCCGATGATTCACTTCTGGTTTACTGTATCCCTCTGAACTTCTTATTGACGTTGAAACTCAGAAATTGCATCGGAATTAAATACAAAAGTCACAATGCCGACTTAAGTTCAAGAAAACTGACTCTTCTTACTGTCTACGATTGAATCATTCCTGTGACACTAGTTATAGATTCCGATGCTTCTCTTCAGGTTTACCGTATCCCTCTGACCTTCTTATTGACGATGAAACACAGAAATTGCATCGGAATTAAATACAAAAGGCACAATGCCGACTTAAGTACAAGAAAACAGACTCTTCTTACTGTCTATGTCTGATCCATTCATGTGACACTAGTTATAGATTCCGATGCATCACTTCAAGTTTACTGTATCCCTCTGACCTTCTTATTGACGATGAAACACAGAAATTGCATCGGAATTAAATACAAAAGTCACAATGCCGACTTAAGTACAAGAAAACTGACTCTTCTTACTGTCTATGATTGAACCATTTCTGTGACACAAGTTATAGATACTGATGCTTCACTTCTGGTTTACTGTATCTCTCTGACCTTCTTATTGACGGTGAAACACAGAAACTGCATCGGAGATTAATACAAAAGGCACAATGCCGACTTAAGTACAAGAAAACTGACTCTTCTTACTGCCTATGTTTTGAACCATTCCTGTGACACTAGTTATAGATTCCGATGCTTCACTTCAGGTTTACTGTATCCCTCTCACCTTCTTATTGACGAAGAAACACAGAAATTGCATCGGAGTTAAATAGAAAAGGCACAAGGCCAACTTAAGTACAAGAAAACTGACTCTTCTTACTGTCTATGATTTGAGCATTTCCTGTGATACTAGTTTTAGATTCCGATGCCTTACTTCATTTTTACTGTATCCCACTGACTTTCTTATTGACGATTAAACACCGAAATTGCATCGGAAATAAATAGAAAAGGCACAACGCCGACTTAAGTACAACAAAACTGACTCTTCTTACTGTCTATGCTTTGAACCATTCCTGTGACACTAGTTATAGATTCCGATTCTTCACCTCAGGTTTACTGTATCCCTCTGACCTTCTTATTGACGATGAAACACAGAAATTGCATCGGAATTAAATACAAAAGTCACAAAGCCGACTTAAGTACAAGAAAACTGACTCTTCTTACTGTCTATGATTGAATCATTCCTGTGACACGAGTTATAGATTCCGATGCTTCACTTCATTTTTACTGTATCCCTCTGACTTTCTTATTGACGTTGAAACACAGAAATTGCATCGGAATTAAATAGAAAAGGCACATTGCCGACTTGAGTACAAGAAAACTGAGTCTTCCTACCGTGTATGTTTTGAACCATTCCTGTGACACTAGTTATAGATACCGATGCTTCACTTCAGGTTTACTGTACCCCTCTGACCTTCTTATTGACGATGAAACACACAAATTGCATCGGAATTAGTACAAAAGGTACAATGCCGACCTAAGTACAAGAAAACTGAATCTTCTTACTGTCTATATTTTGAACCATTCATGTGACACTCGTTATAGATTCCGATGCTTTACTTCAGTTTTACTGTATCCCCCAGACCTTCTTATTGACGATGAAACACAGAAATTGCATCGGAAATAAATAGAAAAGGCACAATGCCGACTTAAGTACAAGAAAACTGACTCTTCCTACTGTCTATGTTTTAACCATTCCTGTGACACTAGTTATAGATTCCGATGCTTCACTTCAGGTTTCCTGTATCCCTCTGACCTTCTTATTGACGATGAAACACAGAAATTGCTCCGGAATGAAATAGAAAAGGCACAAAGCCGACTTAAGTACAAGAAAACTGACTTTTCTTACTGTCTATGTTTTGAACCATTCCTGTGGCACTAGTTATAGATTGCGATACTTCACCTCAGGTTTACTGTATTCCTCTGACCTTCTTATTGACGTTGAAACACAGAAATTGCATCGGAATTAAATACAAAAGTCACAATGCCGACTTAAGTACATGAAAACAGACTCTTCTTACTGTCTATGTTTTGAACCATTCATGTGACACTTGTTATAGCTTCCGATGCTTCACTTCAGGTTTACTGTATCCATCTGACCTTCTTATTGACGATGAAACTCAGAAATTGTATCGGAATTAAATACAAAAGCCCAATGCCGACTTATGTACAAGAAAACTGACTCTTCTTACTGTCTATGTCTGAACCATTCATGTGACACTAGTTATAGATTCCGATGCTTCACTTCAGGTTTACTGTATCCCTCTGACCGTCTTATTGACGATGAAACACAGAAATTGCATCGGAATTAAATACAAAAGTCACAGTGCCGACTTAAGTACAAGAAAACTGACTCCTCTTACTGTCTATGTTTTGAACCATTTCTGTGACACTAGTTACAGATTCCGATACTTCACCTCAGGATTACTGTATCCCTCTGACCTTCTTATTGACGATGAAACACAGAAATTGCATCGGAGTTAAATACAAAAGGCACAATGCCGACTTAAGTACAAGAAAACTGACTCTTCTTACTGTCTATGTTTTGATCCATTCCTGTGATACTAGTTATAGATTCCGATGCTTTACTCCATTTTTACTGTATCCCTCTGACTTTCTTATTGACGATTAAACACCGAAATTGCATCGGAAATAAATAGAAAAGGCACAACGCCGACTTAAGTACAACAAAACTGACTCTTCTTACTGTCTATGCTTTGAACCATTCCTGTGACACTAGTTATAGGTTCCGATACTTCACCTCAGGTTTACTGTATCCCTCTGACCTTCTTATTGACGATGAAACACAGAAATTGCATCGGAATTAAATACAAAAGTCACAAAGCCGACTTAAGTACAAGAAAACTGACTCTTCTTACTGTCTATGATTGAATCATTCCTGTGACACGAGTTATAGATTCCGATGCTTCACTTCATTTTTACTGTATCCCTCTGACTTTCTTATTAACGATGAAACACAGAATTTGCATCGGAATTAAATAGAAAAGCACAATGCCGACTTAAGTACAAGAAAACTGACTCTTCTTACCGTCTATGCTTTGAACCATTCCTGTGACACTAGTTATAGATTCGATGCTTCACTTCAGGTTTATTGTATCCCTCTGCCCTTCTTATTGACGATGAAACACAGAAATTTCAACGGAATTAAATACAAAAGGCACAATGCCGACTTAAGTACAAGAAAACTGACACTTCTTACTGTCTATGTTTTGAACCATTCCTGTGACATTAGTTATAGATTCCGATGTTTCACTTCTGATTTACTGTATCCCTCTGAACTTCTTATTGACGATGAAACACAGATATTTCATTGGAATTAAATACAAAAGGCACAATGCCGACTTAAGTACAAGAAAACTGACTCTTCCTACTGTCTATGTTTTGAACCATTCCTGTGACACTAGTTATAGATTCCGATGCTTCACTTCAGGTTTACTGTATCCCTCTGACCTTCTTATTGACGATGAAACACAGAAATCGCTTCGGAATTAAATAGAAAAGGCACAATGCCGACTTAAGTACAAGAAAACTGACACTTCTTACTGACTATGTTTTGAACCATTCCTGTGACACTAGTTATAGTTTCTGATACTTCACCTCAGGTTTACTATATCCCTTTGACCTTCTTATTGACGTTGAAACACAGAAATTGCATCGGAATTAAATACAAAAGTCACAATGCCGACTTAAGTACAAGAAAACTGACTCTTCTTACTGTCTACGATTGAACCATTCCTGTGACACTAGTTATAGATTCCGATGCTTCTCTTCAGGTTTACCGTATCCCTCTGACCTTCTTATTGACGATGAAACACAGAAATTGCATCGGAATTAAATAGAAAAGGCACAATGCTTACTTAAGTACAAGAAAACTGACTCTTCTTACTGTCTATGATTGAACCATTCCTGTGACACTAGTTATAGATTCTGATGCTTCACTTCAGGTTTACTGTATCCCTCTGACCTTCTTATTGAGGATGAAACACAGAAATTGCATCGGAATTAAATACAAAAGTCACAAAGCCGACTTAAGTACAGGAAAACTGACTCTTCTTACTGTCTATGATTGAATCATTCCTGTGACACGAGTTATAGATTCCGATGCTTCACTTCATTTTTACTCTATCCCTCTGACTTTCTTATTGACGATGAAACACAGAAATTGCATCGGAATTAAATGGAAAAGCACAATGCCGACTTAAGTACAAGAAAACTGACTCTTCTAGCGTCTATGCTTTGAACCATTCCTGTGACAGTAGTTATAGATTCGATGCTTCACTTCAGGTTTATTGTATCCCTCTGACCTTCTTATTGACGATGAAACACGGAACTTTCATCGGAATTAAATACAAAAGGCACAATGCCGACTTAAGTACAAGAAAACTGACACTTCTTACTGTCTATGTTTTGAACCATTCCTGTGACACTAGTTATAGATTCCGATGTTTCCCTTCTGGTTTACTGTATCCCTCTGAACTTCTTATTGACGATGAAACACAGATATTTCATTGGAATTAAATACAAAAGGCACAATGCCGACTTAAGTACAAGAAAACTGACTCTTCCTACTGTCTATGTTTTGAACCATTCCTGTGACACTAGTTATAGATTCCGATGCTTCAATTCAGGTTTACTGTATCCCTCTGACCTTCTAATTGACGATGAAACACAGAAATTGCTTCGGAATTAAATAGAGAAGGCACAATGCCGACTTAAGTACAAGAAAACTGACACTTCTTACTGTCTATGTTTTGAACCATTCATGTGACACTAGTTATAGATTCCGATACTTCACCTCAGGTTTACTGTATCCCTCTGACCTTCTTATTGACGTTGAAACACAGAAATTGCATCGGAATTAAATACAAAAGTCACAATGCCGACTTAAGTACAAGAAAACTGACTCTTCTTACTGTCTACGATTGAACCATTCCTGTGACACTAGTTATAGATTCCGATGCTTTTCTTCAGGTTTACCGTATCCCTCTGACCTTCTTATTGACGATGAAACACAGAAATTGCATCGGAATTAAATAGAAAAGGCACAATGCTTACTTAAGTACAAGAAAACTGACTCTTCTTACTGTCTATGATTGAACCATTCCTGTGACACTAGTTATAAATTCTGATGCTTCACTTCAGGTTTACTGTATCCCTCTGACCTTCTTTTTGACGATGAAATACAGAAATTGCATTGGAATTAAATACAAAAGGCACAATGCCGACTTAAGTACAAGAAAACTGACTCTTCTTACTGTCTATGTTTTGAACCATTCCTGTGACACTAGTTATAGATTCCGATGCTTTACTTCATTTTTACTGTATCCCTCTGACTTTCTTATTGACGATGAAACACAGAAATTGCATCGGAAATAAATAGAAAAGGCACAACCCCGACGTAAGTACGAGAAAACTGACTCTTCTTACTGTCTACGCTTTGAACCATTCCTGTGACACTAGTTATAGATTCGATGCTTCACTTCATGTTTACGGTATCCCTCTGACCTTCTTATTGACGATGAATCACAGATATTTCATCGGAATTAAATACAAAAGGCACAATGGCGACTTAAGTACAAGAAAACTGACTCTTCCTACCGTGTATGTTTTGAACCATTCCTGTGACACTAGTTATAGATTCCGATGCTTCACTTCAGGTTTACTGTATCCCTCTGACCTTCTTATTGAGGATGAAACACAGAAATTGCATCGGATTTAAATGCAAAAGGCACAATGCCGACTTAAGTACAAGAAAACTGACTCCTCTTACTGTCTATGTTTTGAACCATTTCTGTGACCCTAGTTATAGATTCCGATACTTCACCTCAAGATTACTGTATCCCTCTGACCTTCTTATTGACGATAAAACACAGAAATAGCATCGGAATTATATACAAAAGTTACAATGCCGACTTAAGTACAAGAAAACTGACTCTTCTTACTGTCTATGATTGAATCATTCCTGTGACACTAGTTACAGATTCCGATGCTTCTCTTCAGGTTTACTGTATCCCTCTGACCTTCTTATTGAGGATGAAACACAGAAATTGCATCGGAGTTAAATACAAAAGGCACAATGCCGACTTAAGTACAAGAAAACTGACTCTTCTTACTGTCTATGTTTTGATCCATTCCTGTGATACTAGTTATAGATTCCGATGCTTTACTTCATTTTTACTGTATCCACCTGACTTTCTTATTGACGATTAAACACCGAAATTGCATCGGAAATAAATAGAAAAGGCACAACGCCGACTTAAGTACAACAAAACTGACTCTTCTTACTGTCTATGCTTTCAACCATTCCTGTGACACTAGTTATAGATTCCGATACTTCACCTCAGGTTTACTGTATCCCTCTGACCTTCTTATTGACGATGAAACACAGAAATTTGCATCCGAATTAAATACAAAAGTCACAAAGCCGACTTAAGTACAAGAAAACCGACTCTTCTTACTGTCTATGATTGTATCATTCCTGTGACACGAGTTATAGATTCCGATGCTTCACTTCATTTTTACTGTATCCCTCTGACTTTCTTATTGACGTTGAAACACAGAAATTGCATCGGAATTAAATAGAAAAGGCACATTGCCGACTTAAGTACAAGAAAACTGACTCTTCCTACCGTGTATGTTTTGAACCATTCCTGTGACACTAGTTATAGATTCCGATGCTTCACTTCAGGTTTACTGTATCCCTCTGACCTTCTTATTGTCGATGAGACACAGAAATTGCCTCGGAATTAAATGCAAAAGGCACAATGCCGACTTAAGTACAAGAAAACTGACTCTTCTTACTGTCTATGTTTTGAACCATTCCTGTGACACTAGTTATAGATTCCGATGCTTCACTTCAGGTTTACTGTATCCCTCTGACCTTCTTATTGACGATGAAACACAGAAATTGCATCGGAAATAAATAGAAAAGGCACAACGCCGACTTAAGTACAAGAAAACTGACTCTTCTTACTGTCTATGCTTTGAACCATTCCTGTGACACTAGTCATAGATTCCGATGCTTCACTTCATTTTTACTGTATCCCTCTGACCTTGTTATTGACGTTGAAACACAGAAATTGCATCGGAATTAAATAGAAAAGGCACAAAGCCGACTTAAGTACAAGAAAACTGACTCTCCCTACTGCCTATGTTTTGAACCTTTCATGTGACACTAGTTATAGATTCAGATGCTTCCCTTCAGGTTTACTGTATCCTTCTGACCTTCTTATTGTCGATGAAACACAGAATTTGCATCGGAGTTAAATACAAAAGGCACATTGCCGACTTAAGTACAAGAAAACTGACTCTTATTACTGTCTACGTTTTGAACCATTCCTGTGACACTAGTTATAGATTCCGATGCTTCACTTCATTTTTACTGTATCCCTCTGACTTTCTTATTGACGATGAAGCACAGAAATTGCATCGGAACTAAATTGAAAAGGCACAATGCCGACTTAAGTACAAGAAAACTGACTCTTCTTACTGTCTATGCTTTGAACCATTCCTGTGACACTAGTTATAGATTCGATGCTTCACTTCAGGTTTATTGTATCCCTTTCACCTTCTTATTGACGATGAAACACAGAAATTTCATCGGAATTAAATACAAAAGGCACAATGCCGACTTAAGTACAAGAAAACTGACACTTGTTACTGTCTATGTTTTGAACCATTCCTGTGACACTAGTTATAGATTCCGATGATTCACTTCTGGTTTACTGTATCCCTCTGAACTTCTTATTGACGATGAAACACAGATATTTCATTGGAATTAAATACAAAAGGCACAATGCCGACTTAAGTACAAGAAAACTGACTCTTCCTACTGTCTATGTTTGAACCATTCTTGTGACACTAGTTATAGATTCCGATGCTTCACTTCAGGTTTACTGTATCCCTCTGACCTTCTTATTGACGATGAAACACAGTAATTGCTTCGGAATTAAATAGAAAAGGCACAAAGCCGACTTAAGTACAAGAAACCTGACTCTTCTTACTGTCTATGTTTTGAACCATTCCAGTGACACTAGTTATAGATTCCGATACTTCACCTCAGGTTTACTGTATCCCTCTGACCTTCTTATTGACGTTGAAACACAGAAATTGCATCGGAATTAAATACAAAAGTCACAATGCCGACTTAAGTTCAAGAAAACTGACTCTTCTTACTGTCTACGATTGAATCATTCCTGTGACACTAGTTATAGATTCCGATGCTTCTCTTCAGGTTTACCGTATCCCTCTGACCTTCTTATTGACGATGAAACACAGAAATTGCATCGGAATTAAATGGAAAAGGCACAATGCTTACGTAAGTACAAAAAAATTGACTCTTCTTACTGTCTATGTTTTGAGACATTCCTGTGACACTAGTTATAGATTCCGATGCTTCGCTTTTTGATTACTGTATCCCTCTGACATTCTTATTGACGAAGAAACACAGAAATTGCATCGGAATTAAATACAAAAGGCACAATGCCGACTTAAGTACAAGAAAACAGACTCTTCTTACTGTCTATGTCTGAACCATTCATGTGACACTAGTTATAGATTCTGAAGCTTCACTTCAGGTTTACTGTATCCCTCTGACCTTCTTTTTGACGATGAAATACAGAAATTGCATTGGAATTAAATACAAAAGGCACAATGCCGACTTAAGTACAAGAAAACTGACTCTTCTTACTGTCTATCTTTTGAACCATTCCTGTGACACTACTTATAGATTCCGATGCTTTACTTCATTTTTACTGTATCCCTCTGACTTTCTTATTGACGATGAAACACAGAAATTGCATCGGAAATAAATAGAAAAGGCACAACCCCGACGTAAGTACGAGAAAACTGACTCTTCTTACTGTCTACGCTTTGAACCATTCCTGTGACACTAGTTATAGATTCGATGCTTCACTTCATGTTTACGGTATCCCTCTGACCTTCTTATTGACGATGAATCACAGATATTTCATCGGAATTAAATACAAAAGGCACAATGGCGACTTAAGTACAAGAAAACTGACACTTCCTACCGTGTATGTTTTGAACCATTCCTGTGACACTAGTTATAGATTCCGATGCTTCACTTCAGGTTTACTGTATCCCTCTGACCTTCTTATTGAGGATGAAACACAGAAATTGCATCGGATTTAAATGCAAAAGGCACAATGCCGACTTAAGTACAAGAAAACTGACTCCTCTTACTGTCTATGTTTTGAACCATTTCTGTGACCCTAGTTATAGATTCCGATACTTCACCTCAGGATTACTGTATCCCTCTGACCTTCGTATTGACGATAAAACACAGAAATAGCATCGGAATTATATACAAAAGTTACAATGCCGACTTAAGTACAAGAAAACTGACTCTTCTTACTGTCTATGATTGAATCATTCCTGTGACACTAGTTATAGATTCCGATGCTTCTCTTCAGGTTTACTGTATCCCTCTGACCTTCTTATTGACGATGAAACACAGAAATTGCATCGGAGTTAAATACAAAAGGCACAATGCCGACTTAAGTACAAGAAAACTGACTCTTCTTACTGTCTATGTTTTGATCCATTCCTGTGATACTAGTTATAGATTCCGATGCTTTACTTCATTTTTACTGTATCCCTCTGACTTTCTTATTGACGATTAAACACCGAAATTGCATCGGAAATAAATAGAAAAGGCACAACGCCGACTTAAGTACAACAAAACTGACTCTTCTTACTGTCTATGCTTTCAACCATTCCTGTGACACTAGTTATAGATTCCGATACTTCACCTCAGGTTTACTGTATCCCTCTGACCTTCTTATTGACGATGAAACACAGAAATTTGCATCCGAATTAAATACAAAAGTCACAAAGCCGACTTAAGTACAAGAAAACCGACTCTTCTTACTGTCTATGATTGTATCATTCCTGTGACACGAGTTATAGATTCCGATGCTTCACTTCATTTTTACTGTATCCCTCTGACTTTCTTATTGACGTTGAAACACAGAAATTGCATCGGAATTAAATAGAAAAGGCACATTGCCGACTTAAGTACAAGAAAACTGACTCTTCCTACCGTGTATGTTTTGAACCATTCCTGTGACACTAGTTATAGATTCCGATGCTTCACTTCAGGTTTACTGTATCCCTCTGACCTTCTTATTGTCGATGAGAAACAGAAATTGCCTCGGAATTAAATGCAAAAGGCACAATGCCGACTTAAGTACAAGAAAACTGACTCTTCTTACTGTCTATGTTTTGAACCATTCCTGTGACACTAGTTATAGATTCCGATGCTTCACTTCAGGTTTACTGTATCCCTCTGACCTTCTTATTGACGATGAAACACAGAAATTGCATCGGAAATAAATAGAAAAGGCACAACGCCGACTTAAGTTCAAGAAAACTGACTCTTCTTACTGTCTATGCTTTGAACCATTCCTGTGACACTAGTCATAGATTCCGATGCTTCACTTCATTTTTACTGTATCCCTCTGACCTTGTTATTGACGTTGAAACACAGAAATTGCATCGGAATTAAATAGAAAAGGCACAAAGCCGACTTAAGTACAAGAAAACTGACTCTCCCTACTGCCTATGTTTTGAACCTTTCATGTGACACTAGTTATAGATTCCGATGCTTCACTTCAGGTTTACTGTATCCTTCTGACCTTCTTATTGTCGATGAAACACAGAATTTGCATCGGAGTTAAATACAAAAGGCACATTGCCGACTTAAGTACAAGAAAACTGACTCTTATTACTGTCTACGTTTTGAACCATTCCTGTGACACTAGTTATAGATTCCGATGCATCACTTCATTTTTACTGTATCCCTCTGACTTTCTTATTGACGATGAAGCACAGAAATTGCATCGGAACTAAATAGAAAAGGCACAATGCCGACTTAAGTACAAGAAAACTGACTCTTCCTACTGTCTATGTTTGAACCATTCCTGTGACACTAGTTATAGATTCCGATGCTTCTCTTCAGGTTTACCGTATCCCTCTGACCTTCTTATTGACGATGAAACACAGAAATTGCATCGGAATTAAATGGAAAAGGCACAATGCTTACGTAAGTACAAAAAAATTGACTCTTCTTACTGTCTATGTTTTGAGACATTCCTGTGACACTAGTTATAGATTCCGATGCTTCGCTTTTTGATTACTGTATCCCTCTGACATTCTTATTGACGATGAAACACAGAAATTGCATCGGAATTAAATACAAAAGGCACAATGCCGACTTAAGTACAAGAAAACAGACTCTTCTTACTGTCTATGTCTGAACCATTCATGTGACACTAGTTATAGATTCCGATGCTTCACTTCAGGTTTACTGTATCCCTCTGACCTTCTTATTGACGATGAAACACAGAAATTGCATCGGAATTAAATACAAAAGTCACAATGCCGACTTAAGTACAAGAAAACTGACTCTTCTTACTGTCTATGATTGAACCATTCCTGTGACACTAGTTATAGATACTGATGCTTCACTTCTGGTTTACTGTATCTCTCTGACCTTCTTATTAACGGTGAAACACAGAAACTGCATCGGAGATTAATACAAAAGGCACAATGCCGACTTAAGTACAAGAAAACTGACTCTTCTTACTGCCTATGTTTTGAACCATTCCTGTGACACTAGTTATAGATTCCGATGCTTCACTTCAGGTTTACTGTATCCCTCTCACCTTCTTATTGACGAAGAAACACAGAAATTGCATCGGAGTTAAATACAAAAGGCACAAGGCCGACTTAAGTACAAGAAAACTGACTCTTCTTACTGTCTATGTTTTGATCATTTCCTGTGATACTAGTTTTAGATTCCGATGCCTTACTTCATTTTTACTGTATCCCTCTGACTTTCTTATTGACGATTAAACACCGAAATTGCATCGGAAATAAATAGAAAGGGCACAACGCCGACTTAAGTACAACAAAACTGACTCTTCTTACTGTCTATGCTTTGAACCATTCCTGTGACACTAGTTATAGATTCCGATTCTTCACCTCAGGTTTACTGTATCCCTCTGACCTTCTTATTGACGATGAAACACAGAAATTGCATCGGAATTAAATACAAAAGTCACAAAGCCGACTTAAGTACAAGAAAACTGACTCTTCTGACTGTCTATGATTGAATCATTCCTGTGACACGAGTTATAGATTCCGATGCTTCACTTCATTTTTACTGTATCCCTCTGACTTTCTAATTGACGTTGAAACACAGAAATTGCATCGGAATTAAATAGAAAAGGCACATTGCCGACTTGAGTACAAGAAAACTGAGTCTTCCTACCGTGTATGTTTTGAACCATTCCTGTGACACTAGTTATAGATACCGATGCTTCACTTCAGGTTTACTGTACCCCTCTGACCTTCTTATTGACGATGAAACACAGAAATTGCATCGGAATTAGTACAAAAGGTACAATGCCGACTTAAGTACAAGAAAACTGAATCTTCTTACTGTCTATATTTTGAACCATTCATGTGACACCCGTTATAGATTCCGATGCTTTACTTCAGGTTTACTGTATCCCCCAGACCTTCTTATTGACGATGAAACACAGAAATTGCATCGGAAATAAATAGAAAAGGCACAATGCCGAGTTAAGTACAAGAAAACTGACTCTTCCTACTGTCTATGCTTTGAACCATTCCTGTGACACTAGTCATAGATTCCGATGCTTCACTTCATTTTTACTGTATCCCTCTGACTTTCTTATTGAAGTTGAAACAGAGAAATTGCATCGGAATTAAATAGAAAAGGCACAATGCCGACTTAAGTACAAGAAAACTGACTCTTCCTACTGTCTATGTTTTGAACCATTCCTGTGACACTAGTTATAGATTCCGATGCTTCACTTCAGGTTTCCTGTATCCCTCTGACCTTCTTATTGACGATGAAACACAGAAATTGCTCCGGAATTAAATAGAAAAGGCACAAAGCCGACTTAAGTAAAAGAAAACTGACTTTTCTTACTGTCTATGTTTTGAACCATTCCTGTGGCACTAGTTATAGATTGCGATACTTCACCTCAGGTTTACTGTATCCCTCTGACCTTCTTATTGACGTTGAAACACAGAAATTGCATCGGAATTAAATACAAAAGTCACAATGCCGACTTAAGTACATGAAAACAGACTCTTCTTACTGTCTATGTTTTGAACCATTCATGTGACACTAGTTATAGCTTCCGATGCTTCACTTCAGGTTTACTGTATCCATCTGACCTTCTTATTGACGATGAAACTCAGAAATTGTATCGGAAATAAATACAAAAGCCCAAAGCCGACTTATGTACAAGAAAACTGACTCTTCTTACTGTCTATGTCTGAACCATTCATGTGACACTAGTTATAGATTCCGATGCTTCACTTCAGGTTTACTGTATCCCTCTGACCTTCTTATTGACGATGAAACACAGAAATTGCATCGGAATTAAATACAAAAGTCACAGTGCCGACTTAAGTACAAGAAAACTGACTCCTCTTACTGTCTATGTTTTGAACCATTTCTGTGACACTAGTTATAGATTCCGATACTTCACCTCAGGATTACTGTATCCCTCTGACCTTCTTATTGACGATGAAACACAGAAATTGCATCGGAGTTAAATACAAAAGGCACAATGCCGACTTAAGTACAAGAAAACTGACTCTTCTTACTGTCTATGTTTTGATCCATTCCTGTGATACTAGTTATAGATTCCGATGCTTTACCTCATTTTTACTGTATCCCTCTGACTTTCTTATTGACGATTAAACACCGAAATTGCATCGGAAATAAATAGAAAAGGCACAACGCCGACTTAAGTACAACAAAACTGACTCTTCTTACTGTCTATGCTTTGAACCATTCCTGTGACACTAGTTATAGGTTCTGATACTTCACCTCAGGTTTACTGTATCCCTCTGACCTTCTTATTGACGATGAAACACAGAAATTGCATCGGAATTAAATACAAAAGTCACAAAGCCGACTTAAGTACAAGAAAACTGACTCTTCTTACTGTCTATGTTTTGAACCATTCCTGTGACACTAGTTATAGTTTCCGATACTTCACCTCAGGTTTACTGTATCCCTTTGACCTTCTTATTGACGTTGAAACACTGAAATTGCATCGGAATTAAATACAAAAGTCACAAAGCCGACTTAAGTACAAGAAAACTGACTCTTCTTACTGTCTATGTTTTGAACCATTCCTGTGACACTAGTTATAGTTTCCGATACTTCACCTCAGGTTTACTGTATCCCTTTGACCTTCTTATTGACGTTGAAACACTGAAATTGCATCGGAATTAAATACAAAAGGCACAATGCCGACTTAAGTACAAGAAAACTGACTCTTCTTACTGTCTATGTTTTGATCCATTCCTGTGATACTAGTTATAGATTCCGATGCTTTACCTCATTTTTACTGTATCCCTCTGACTTTCTTATTGACGATGAAACACAGAAATTGCATCGGAATTAAATAGAAAAGCACAATGCCGGCTTAAGTACAAGAAAACTGACTCTTCTTACCGTCTATGCTTTGAACCATTCCTGTGACACTAGTTATAGATTCGATGCTTCACTTCAGGTTTATTGTATCCCTCTGACCTTCTTATAGACGATGAAACACACAAATTTCATCGGAATTAAATACAAAAGGCACAATGTCGACTTAAGTACAAGAAAACTGACACTTCTTACTGTCTATGTTTTGAACCATTCCTGTGACATTAGTTATAGATTCCGATGTTTCACTTCTGATTTACTGTATCCCTCTGAACTTCTTATTGACGATGAAACACAGATATTTCATTGGAATTAAATACAAAAGGCACAATGCCGACTTAAGTACAAGAAAACTGACTCTTCCTACTGTCTATGTTTTGAACCATTCCTGTGACACTAGTTATAGATTCCGATGCTTCACTTCAGGTTTACTGTATCCCTCTGACCTTCTTATTGACGATGAAACACAGAAATCGCTTCGGAATTAAATAGAAAAGGCACAATGCCGACTTAAGTACAAGAAAACTGACACTTCTTACTGTCTATGTTTTGAACCATTCCTGTGACACTAGTTATAGTTTCCGATACTTCACCTCAGGTTTACTGTATCCCTTTGACCTTCTTATTGACGTTGAAACACTGAAATTGCATCGGAATTAAATACAAAAGTCACAATGCCGACTTAAGTACAAGAAAACTGACTCTTCTTACTGTCTACGATTGAACCATTCCTGTGACACTAGTTATAGATTCCGATGCTTCTCTTCAGGTTTACCGTATCCCTCTGACCTTCTTATTGACGATGAAACACAGAAATTGCATCGGAATTAAATAGAAAAGGCACAATGCTTACTTAAGTACAAGAAAACTGACTCTTCTTACTGTCTATGATTGAACCATTCCTGTGACACTAGTTATAGATTCTGATGCTTCACTTCAGGTTTACTGTATCCCTCTGACCTTCTTTTTGACGATGAAATACAGAAATTGCATTGGAATTAAATACAAAAGGCACAATGCCGACATAAGTACAAGAAAACTGACTCTTCTTACTGTCTATGTTTTGAACCATTCCTGTGACACTAGTTATAGATTCCGATGCTTTACTTCATTTTTACTGTATCCCTCTGACTTTCTTATTGACGATGAAACACAGAAATTGCATCGGAAATAAATAGAAAAGGCACAACCCCGACTTAAGTACAAGAAAACTGACTCTTCTTACTGTCTACGCTTTGAACCATTCCTGTGACACTAGTTATAGATTCGATGCTTCACTTCATGTTTACGGTATCCCTCTGACCTTCTTATTGACGATGAATCACAGATATTTCATCGGAATTAAATACAAAAGGCACAATGGCGACTTAAGTACAAGAAAACTGACTCTTCCTACCGTGTATGCTTTGAACCATTCCTGTGACACTAGTTATAGATTCCGATGCTTCACTTCAGGTTTACTGTATCCCTCTGACCTTCTTATTGACGATGAAACACAGAAATTGCATCGAATTTAAATGCAAAAGGCACAATGCCGACTTAAGTACAAGAAAACAGACTCCTCTTACTGTCTATGTTTTGAACCATTTCTGTGACACTAGTTATAGATTCCGATACTTCACCTCAGGATTACTGCATCCCTCTGACCTTCTTATTGACGATAAAACACAGAAATAGCATCGGAATTATATACAAAAGGTACAATGCCGACTTAAGTACAAGAAAACTGACTCTTCTTACTGTCTATGATTGAATCATTCCTGTGACACTAGTTATAGATTCCGATGCTTCTCTTCAGGTTTACTGTATCCCTCTGACCTTCTTATTGACGATGAAACACAGAAATTGCATCGGAGTTAAATACAAAAGGCATAATGCCGACTTAAGTACAAGAAAACTGACTCTTCTTAATGTCTATGTTTTGATCCATTAATGTGATACTAGTTATAGATTCCGATGCTTTACTTCATTTTTACTGTATCCCTCTGACTTTCTTATTGACGATTAAACACAGATATTGCATCGGAAATAAATAGAAAAGGCACAACGCCGACTTAAGTACAACAAAACTGACTCTTCTTACTGTCTATGCTTTGAACCATTCCTGTGACACTAGTTATAGATTCCGATACTTCACCTCAGGTTTACTATATCCCTCTGACCTTCTTATTGACGGTGAAACACAGAAATTGCATCGGAATTAAATACAAAAGTCACAAAGCCGACTTAAGTACAAGAAAACCGACTCTTCTTACTGTCTATGATTGAATCATTCCTGTGACACGAGTTATAGATTCCGATGCTTCATTTCATTTTTACTGTATCCCTCTGACTTTCTTATTGACGTTGAAACACAGAAAATGCATCGGAATTAAATAGAAAAGGCACATTGCCGACTTAAGTACAAGAAAACTGACTCTTCCTACCGTGTATGTTTTGAACCATTCCTGTGACACTAGTTATAGATTCCGATGCTTTACTTCAGGTTTACTGTATCCCCCAGACCTTCTTATTGACGATGAAACACAGAAATTGCATCGGAAATAAATAGAAAAGGCACAATGCCGAGTTAAGTACAAGAAAACTGACTCTTCCTACTGTCTATGCTTTGAACCATTCCTGTGACACTAGTCATAGATTCCGATGCTTCACTTCATTTTTACTGTATCCCTCTGACTTTCTTATTGAAGTTGAAACAGAGAAATTGCATCGGAATTAAATAGAAAAGGCACAATGCCGACTTAAGTACAAGAAAACTGACTCTTCCTACTGTCTATGTTTTGAACCATTCCTGTGACACTAGTTATAGATTCCGATGCTTCACTTCAGGTTTCCTGTATCCCTCTGACCTTCTTATTGACGATGAAACACAGAAATTGCTCCGGAATTAAATAGAAAAGGCACAAAGCCGACTTAAGTACAAGAAAACTGACTTTTCTTACTGTCTATGTTTTGAACCATTCCTGTGGCACTAGTTATAGATTGCGATACTTCACCTCAGGTTTACTGTATCCCTCTGACCTTCTTATTGACGTTGAAACACAGAAATTGCATCGGAATTAAATACAAAAGTCACAATGCCGACTTAAGTACATGAAAACAGACTCTTCTTACTGTCTATGTTTTGAACCATTCATGTGACACTAGTTATAGCTTCCGATGCTTCACTTCAGGTTTACTGTATCCATCTGACCTTCTTATTGACGATGAAACTCAGAAATTGTATCGGAAATAAATACAAAAGCCCAAAGCCGACTTATGTACAAGAAAACTGACTCTTCTTACTGTCTATGTCTGAACCATTCATGTGACACTAGTTATAGATTCCGATGCTTCACTTCAGGTTTACTGTATCCCTCTGACCTTCTTATTGACGATGAAACACAGAAATTGCATCGGAATTAAATACAAAAGTCACAGTGCCGACTTAAGTACAAGAAAACTGACTCCTCTTACTGTCTATGTTTTGAACCATTTCTGTGACACTAGTTATAGATTCCGATACTTCACCTCAGGATTACTGTATCCCTCTGACCTTCTTATTGACGATGAAACACAGAAATTGCATCGGAGTTAAATACAAAAGGCACAATGCCGACTTAAGTACAAGAAAACTGACTCTTCTTACTGTCTATGTTTTGATCCATTCCTGTGATACTAGTTATAGATTCCGATGCTTTACCTCATTTTTACTGTATCCCTCTGACTTTCTTATTGACGATTAAACACCGAAATTGCATCGGAAATAAATAGAAAAGGCACAACGCCGACTTAAGTACAACAAAACTGACTCTTCTTACTGTCTATGCTTTGAACCATTCCTGTGACACTAGTTATAGGTTCTGATACTTCACCTCAGGTTTACTGTATCCCTCTGACCTTCTTATTGACGATGAAACACAGAAATTGCATCGGAATTAAATACAAAAGTCACAAAGCCGACTTAAGTACAAGAAAACTGACTCTTCTTACTGTCTATGATTGAATCATTCCTGTGACACGAGTTATAGATTCCGATGCTTCACTTCATTTTTACTGTATCCCTCTGACTTTCTTATTGACGATGAAACACAGAAATTGCATCGGAATTAAATAGAAAAGCACAATGCCGGCTTAAGTACAAGAAAACTGACTCTTCTTACCGTCTATGCTTTGAACCATTCCTGTGACACTAGTTATAGATTCGATGCTTCACTTCAGGTTTATTGTATCCCTCTGACCTTCTTATAGACGATGAAACACACAAATTTCATCGGAATTAAATACAAAAGGCACAATGTCGACTTAAGTACAAGAAAACTGACACTTCTTACTGTCTATGTTTTGAACCATTCCTGTGACATTAGTTATAGATTCCGATGTTTCACTTCTGATTTACTGTATCCCTCTGAACTTCTTATTGACGATGAAACACAGATATTTCATTGGAATTAAATACAAAAGGCACAATGCCGACTTAAGTACAAGAAAACTGACTCTTCCTACTGTCTATGTTTTGAACCATTCCTGTGACACTAGTTATAGATTCCGATGCTTCACTTCAGGTTTACTGTATCCCTCTGACCTTCTTATTGACGATGAAACACAGAAATCGCTTCGGAATTAAATAGAAAAGGCACAATGCCGACTTAAGTACAAGAAAACTGACACTTCTTACTGTCTATGTTTTGAACCATTCCTGTGACACTAGTTATAGTTTCCGATACTTCACCTCAGGTTTACTGTATCCCTTTGACCTTCTTATTGACGTTGAAACACTGAAATTGCATCGGAATTAAATACAAAAGTCACAATGCCGACTTAAGTACAAGAAAACTGACTCTTCTTACTGTCTACGATTGAACCATTCCTGTGACACTAGTTATAGATTCCGATGCTTCTCTTCAGGTTTACCGTATCCCTCTGACCTTCTTATTGACGATGAAACACAGAAATTGCATCGGAATTAAATAGAAAAGGCACAATGCTTACTTAAGTACAAGAAAACTGACTCTTCTTACTGTCTATGATTGAACCATTCCTGTGACACTAGTTATAGATTCTGATGCTTCACTTCAGGTTTACTGTATCCCTCTGACCTTCTTTTTGACGATGAAATACAGAAATTGCATTGGAATTAAATACAAAAGGCACAATGCCGACATAAGTACAAGAAAACTGACTCTTCTTACTGTCTATGTTTTGAACCATTCCTGTGACACTAGTTATAGATTCCGATGCTTTACTTCATTTTTACTGTATCCCTCTGACTTTCTTATTGACGATGAAACACAGAAATTGCATCGGAAATAAATAGAAAAGGCACAACCCCGACTTAAGTACAAGAAAACTGACTCTTCTTACTGTCTACGCTTTGAACCATTCCTGTGACACTAGTTATAGATTCGATGCTTCACTTCATGTTTACGGTATCCCTCTGACCTTCTTATTGACGATGAATCACAGATATTTCATCGGAATTAAATACAAAAGGCACAATGGCGACTTAAGTACAAGAAAACTGACTCTTCCTACCGTGTATGCTTTGAACCATTCCTGTGACACTAGTTATAGATTCCGATGCTTCACTTCAGGTTTACTGTATCCCTCTGACCTTCTTATTGACGATGAAACACAGAAATTGCATCGAATTTAAATGCAAAAGGCACAATGCCGACTTAAGTACAAGAAAACAGACTCCTCTTACTGTCTATGTTTTGAACCATTTCTGTGACACTAGTTATAGATTCCGATACTTCACCTCAGGATTACTGCATCCCTCTGACCTTCTTATTGACGATAAAACACAGAAATAGCATCGGAATTATATACAAAAGGTACAATGCCGACTTAAGTACAAGAAAACTGACTCTTCTTACTGTCTATGATTGAATCATTCCTGTGACACTAGTTATAGATTCCGATGCTTCTCTTCAGGTTTACTGTATCCCTCTGACCTTCTTATTGACGATGAAACACAGAAATTGCATCGGAGTTAAATACAAAAGGCATAATGCCGACTTAAGTACAAGAAAACTGACTCTTCTTAATGTCTATGTTTTGATCCATTAATGTGATACTAGTTATAGATTCCGATGCTTTACTTCATTTTTACTGTATCCCTCTGACTTTCTTATTGACGATTAAACACAGATATTGCATCGGAAATAAATAGAAAAGGCACAACGCCGACTTAAGTACAACAAAACTGACTCTTCTTACTGTCTATGCTTTGAACCATTCCTGTGACACTAGTTATAGATTCCGATACTTCACCTCAGGTTTACTATATCCCTCTGACCTTCTTATTGACGGTGAAACACAGAAATTGCATCGGAATTAAATACAAAAGTCACAAAGCCGACTTAAGTACAAGAAAACCGACTCTTCTTACTGTCTATGATTGAATCATTCCTGTGACACGAGTTATAGATTCCGATGCTTCATTTCATTTTTACTGTATCCCTCTGACTTTCTTATTGACGTTGAAACACAGAAAATGCATCGGAATTAAATAGAAAAGGCACATTGCCGACTTAAGTACAAGAAAACTGACTCTTCCTACCGTGTATGTTTTGAACCATTCCTGTGACACTAGTTATAGATTCCGATGCTTCACTTCAGGATTACTGTATCCCTCTGACCTTCTTATTGTCGATAAAACACAGAAATTGCCTCGGAATTAAATGCAAAAGGCACAATGCCGACTTAAGTACAAGAAAACTGACTCTTCTTACTGTCTATGTTTGAACCATTCCTGTGACGCTAGTTATAGATTCCGATGCTTCACTTCAGGTTTACTGTATCCCTCTGACCTTCTTATTGACGATGAAGCACAGAAATTGCATTGGAAATAAATAGAAAAGGCACAACGCCGACTTAAGTACAAGAAAACTGACTCTTCTTACTGTCTATGCTTTGAACCATTCCTGTGACACTAGTCATAGATTCCGATGCTTCACTTCATTTTTACTGTATCCCTCTGACTTTCTTATTGACGATTAAACACCGAAATTGCATCGGAAATAAATAGAAAAGGCACAACGCCGACTTAAGTACAACAAAACTGACTCTTCTTACTGTCTATGCTTTGAACCATTCCTGTGACACTAGTTATAGGTTCCGATACTTCACCTCAGGTTTACTGTATCCCTCTGACCTTCTTATTGACGATGAAACACAGAAATTGCATCGGAATTAAATACAAAAGTCACAAAGCCGACGTAAGTACAAGAAAACTGACTCTTCTTACTGTCTATGATTGAATCATTCCTGTGACACGAGTTATAGATTCCGATGCTTCACTTCATTTTTACTGTATCCCTCTGACTTTCTTATTGACGATGAAACACAGAAATTGCATCGGAATTAAATAGAAAAGCACAATGCCGACTTAAGTACAAGAAAACTGACTCTTCTTACCGTCTATGCTTTGAACCATTCCTGTGACACTAGTTATAGATTCGATGCTTCACTTCAGGTTTATTGTATCCCTCTGACCTTCTTATTGACGATGAAACACAGAAATTTCATCGGAATTAAATACAAAAGGCACAATGTCGACTTAAGTACAAGAAAACTGAAACTTCTTACTGTCTATGTTTTGAACCATTCCTGTGACATTAGTTATAGATTCCGATGTTTCACTTCTGATTTACTGTATCCCTCTGAACTTCTTATTGACGATTAAACACAGATATTTCATTGGAATTAAATACAAAAGGCACAATGCCGACTTAAGTACAAGAAAACTGACTCTTCCTACTGTCTATGTTTTGAACCATTCCTGTGACACTAGTTATAGATTCCGATGCTTCACTTCAGGTTTACTGTATCCCTCTGACCTTCTTATTGACGATGAAACACAGAAATCGCTTCGGAATTAAATAGAAAAGGCACAATGCCGACTTAAGTACAAGAAAACTGACACTTCTTACTGTCTATGTTTTGAACCATTCCTGTGACACTAGTTATAGTTTCCGATACTTCACCTCAGGTTTACTGTATCCCTTTGACCTTCTTATTGACGTTGAAACACAGAAATTGCATCGGAATTAAATACAAAAGTCACAATGCCGACTTAAGTACAAGAAAACTGACTCTTCTTACTGTCTACGATTGAACCATTCCTGTGACACTAGTTATAGATTCCGATGCTTCTCTTCAGGTTTACCGTATCCCTCTGACCTTCTTATTGACGATGAAACACAGAAATTGCATCGGAATTAAATAGAAAAGGCACAATGCTTACTTAAGTACAAGAAAACTGACTCTTCTTACTGTCTATGATTGAACCATTCCTGTGACACTAGTTATAGATTCTGATGCTTCACTTCAGGTTTACTGTATCCCTCTGACCTTCTTTTTGACGATGAAATACAGAAATTGCATTGGAATTAAATACAAAAGGCACAATGCCGACATAAGTACAAGAAAACTGACTCTTCTTACTGTCTATGTTTTGAACCATTCCTGTGACACTAGTTATAGATTCCGATGCTTTACTTCATTTTTACTGTATCCCTCTGACTTTCTTATTGACGATGAAACACAGAAATTGCATCGGAAATAAATAGAAAAGGCACAACCCCGACTTAAGTACAAGAAAACTGACTCTTCTTACTGTCTACGCTTTGAACCATTCCTGTGACACTAGTTATAGATTCGATGCTTCACTTCATGTTAACGGTATCCCTCTGACCTTCTTATTGACGATGAATCACAGATATTTCATCGGAATTAAATACAAAAGGCACAATGGCGGCTTAAGTACAAGAAAACTGACTCTTCCTACCGTGTATGCTTTGAACCATTCCTGTGACACTAGTTATAGATTCCGATGCTTCACTTCAGGTTTACTGTATCCCTCTGACCTTCTTATTGACGATGAAACACAGAAATTGCATCGAATTTAAATGCAAAAGGCACAATGCCGACTTAAGTACAAGAAAACAGACTCCTCTTACTGTCTATGTTTTGAACCATTTCTGTGACACTAGTTATAGATTCCGATACTTCACCTCAGGATTACTGTATCCCTCTGACCTTCTTATTGACGATAAAACACAGAAATAGCATCGGAATTATATACAAAAGGTACAATGCCGACTTAAGTACAAGAAAACTGACTCTTCTTACTGACTATGATTGAATCATTCCTGTGACACTAGTTATAGATTCCGATGCTTCTCTTCAGGTTTACTGTATCCCTCTGACCTTCTTATTGACGATGAAACACAGAAATTGCATCGGAGTTAAATACAAAAGGCACAATGCCGACTTAAGTACAAGAAAACTGACTCTTCTTACTGTCTATGTTTTGATCCATTAATGTGATACTAGTTATAGATTCCGATGCTTTACTTCATTTTTACTGTATCCCTCTGACTTTCTTATTGACGATTAAACACAGATATTGCATCGGAAATAAATAGAAAAGGCACAACGCCGACTTAAGTACAACAAAACTGACTCTTCTTACTGTCTATGCTTTGAACCATTCCTGTGACACTAGTTATAGATTCCGATACTTCACCTCAGGTTTACTATATCCCTCTGACCTTCTTATTGACGATTAAACACAGAAATTGCATCGGAATTAAATACAAAAGTCACAAAGCCGACTTAAGTACAAGAAAACCGACTCTTCTTACTGTCTATGATTGAATCATTCCTGTGACACGAGTTATAGATTCCGATGCTTCATTTCATTTTTACTGTATCCCTCTGACTTTCTTATTGACGTTGAAACACAGAAAATGCATCGGAATTAAATAGAAAAGGCACATTGCCGACTTAAGTACAAGAAAACTGACTCTTCCTACCGTGTATGTTTTGAACCATTCCTGTGACACTAGTTATAGATTCCGATGCTTCACTTCAGGATTACTGTATCCCTCTGACCTTCTTATTGTCGATAAAACACAGAAATTGCCTCGGAATTAAATGCAAAAGGCACAATGCCGACTTAAGTACAAGAAAACTGACTCTTCTTACTGTCTATGCTTTGAACCATTCCTGTGACACTAGTTATAGATTCCGATGCTTCACTTCAGGTTTACTGTATCCCTCTGACCTTCTTATTGACGATGAAGCACAGAAATTGCATTGGAAATAAATAGAAAAGGCACAACGCCGACTTAAGTACAAGAAAACTGACTCTTCTTACTGTCTATGCTTTGAACCATTCCTGTGACACTAGTCATAGATTCCGATGCTTCACTTCATTTTTACTGTATCCCTCTGACTTTGTAATTGACGTTGAAACACAGAAATTGCATCGGAATTAAATAGAAAAGGCACAAAGCCGACTTAAGTACAGGAAAACTGACTCTCCCTACTGCCTATGTTTTGAACCTTTCATGTGACACTAGTTATAGATTCCGATGCTTCACTTCAGGTTTACTGTATCCTTCTGACCTTCTTATTGTCGATGATACACAGAATTTGCATCGGAGTTAAATACAAAAGGCACATTGCCGACTTAAGTACAAGAAAACTGACTCTTATTACTGTCTACGTTTTGAACCATTCCTGTGACACTAGTTATAGATTCCGATGCTTCACTTCATTTTTACTGTATTCCTCTGACTTTCTTATTGTCGATGAAACACAGAAATTGCATCGGAACTAAATAGAAAAGGCACAATGCCGACTTAAGTACAAGAAAACTGACTCTTCTTACCGTCTATGCTTTGAACCATTCCTGTGACACTAGTTATAGAATCGATGCTTCACTTCAGGTTTATTGTATCCCTTTGACCTTCTTATTGACGATGAAACACAGAAATTGCATCGGAATTAAATACAAAAGTCACAATGCCGACTTAAGGACAAGAAAACTGACTCTTCTTACTGTCTACGATTGAATCATTCCTGTGACACTAGTTATAGATTCCGATGCTTCTCTTCAGGTTTACCGCATCCCTCTGACCATCTTATTGACGATGAAACACAGAAATTGCATCGGAATTAAATGGAAAAGGCACAATGCTTACTTAAGTACAAAAAAATTGACTCTTCTTACTGTCTATGTTTTGAGACATTCCTGTGACACTAGTTATAGATTCCGATGCTTCGCCTTTTGATTACTGTATCCCTCTGACCTTCTTATTGACGACGAAACACAGAAATTGCATCGGAATTAAATACAAAAGGCACAATGCCGACTTAAGTACAAGAAAACAGACTCTTCTTACTGTCTATGTCTGAACCATTCATGTGACACTAGTTATAGATTCCGATGCTTCACTTCAGGTTTACTGTATCAATCTGACCTTCTTATTGACGATGAAACACAGAAATTGCATCGGAATTAAATACAAAAGTCACAATGCCGACTTAAGTACAAGAAAACTGACTCTTCTTACTGTCTATGATTGAACCATTCCTGTGGCACTAGTTATAGATACTGATGCTTCACTTCAGGTTTACTGTATCTCTCTGACCTTCTTATTGACGGTGAAACACAGAAACTGCATCGGAGATTAATACAAAAGGCACAATGCCGACTTAAGTACAAGAAAACTGACTCTTCTTACTGTCTATGATTGAACCATTCCTGTGACACTAGTTATAGATTGTGATGCTTCACTTCAGGTTTACTGTATCCCTCTGACCTTCTTTTTGACGATGAAATACAGAAATTGCATCGGAATTAAATACAAAAGGCACAATGCCGACTTAAGTACAAGAAAACTGACTCTTCTTATTGTCTATGTTTTGAACCATTCCTGTGGCACTTGTTATAGATTCCGATGCTTCACTTCAGGTTTACTGTATCCCTCTGACCTTCTTATTGACGATGAAACACAGAAATTGCATGGGAGATAAATACAAAAATCACAATGCCGACTTAAGTACAAGAAAACTGACTCTTCTTACTGTCTATGTTTTGAACCATTCCTGTGACACTAGTTATAGATTCCGATGCTTTACTTCAGGTTTACTGTATCCCTCTGACCTTCTTATTGACGATGAAACACAGAAATTGCATCGGAATTAAATACAAACGTCACAATGCCGACTTAGGTACAAGAAAACTGACACTTCTTACTGTCTATGTTTTGAACCATTTCTGTGACACTATTTATAGATTCCGATACTTCACCTCAGGATTACTGTATCCCTCTGACTTTATTATTGACGATGAAACACAGAAATTGCATCGGAAATAAATAGAAGAGGCACAACCCCGACTTAAATACAAGAAAACTGACTCTTCTTACTGTCTACGTTTTGAACCATTCCTGTGACACTAGTTATAGATTCGATGCTTCACTTCAGGTTTACGGTATCCCTCTGACCTTCTTATTGACGATGAATCACAGATATTTCATCGGAATTAAATACAAAAGGCACAATGGCGACTTAAGTACAAGAAAACTGACTCTTCCTACCGTGTATGTTTTGAACCATTCCTGTGACACTAGTTATAGATTCCGATGCTTCACTTCAGGTTTACTGTATCCCTCTGACCTTCTTATTGACGATGAAACACAGAAATTGCATCGGAATTAAATGCAAAAGGCACAATGCCGAATTAAGTACAAGAAAACTGACTCCTCTTACTGTCTATGTTTTGAACCATTTCTGTGACACTAGTTATAGATTCCGATACTTCACCTCAGGATTACTGTATCCCTCTGACCTTCTTATTGACGATGAAACACAGAAATTGCATCGGAATTATATACAAAAGTTACAATGCCGACTTAAGTACAAGAAAACTGACTCTTCTTACTGTCTATGTTTGAATCATTCCTGTGACACTAGTTATAGATTCCGATGCTTCTCCTTAGGTTTACTGTATCCCTCTGACCTTCTTATTGACGATTAAACACAGGAATTGCATCGGAGATAAATACAAAATACACAATGCCGTCTGAAGTACAAGAAAACTGACTCGTCCTACTGCCTATGTTTTGAACCATTCCTGTGACACTAGTTATAGATTCCGATGCTTCACTTCAGGTTTACTGTATCCTTCTGACCTTCTTATTGACGATGAAACACAGAAATTGCATTGGAGTTAAATACAAAAGGCACAATGCCGACTTAAGTACAAGAAAACTGACTCTTCTTACTGTCTATGTTTCGAACCATTCCTGTGACACTAGTTATAGATTCCGATGCTTCAGTTAATTTTTACTGTATCCCTCTGACTTTCTTATTGGCGATGAAACACAGAAATTGCATCGGAGTTAAATACAAAAGGCACAATGCCGACTTAAGTACAAGAAAACTGACTCTTCTTACTGTCTATGTTTTGATCCATTAATGTGATACTAGTTATAGATTCCGATGCTTTACTTCATTTTTACTGTATCCTTCTGACTTTCTTATTGACGATTAAACACAGAAATTGCATCGGAAATAAATAGAAAAGGCACAACGCCGACTTAAGTACAACAAAACTGACTCTTCTTACTGTCTATGCTTTGAACCATTCCTGTGACACTAGTTATAGATTCCGATACTTCACCTCAGGATTACTGTATCCCTCTGACCTTCTTATTGACGATAAAACACAGAAATAGCATCGGAATTATATACAAAAGTTACAATGCCGACTTAAGTACAAGAAAACTGACTCTTCTTACTGTCTATGATTGAATCATTCCTGTGACACTAGTTATAGATTCCGATGCTTCTCTTCAGGTTTACTGTATCCCTCTGACCTTCTTATTGACGATGAAACACAGAAATTGCATCGGAGTTAAATACAAAAGGCACAATGCCGACTTAAGTACAAGAAAACTGACTCTTCTCACTGTCTATGTTTTGATCCATTAATGTGATACTAGTTATAGATTCCGATGCTTTACTTCATTTTTACTGTATCCCTCTGACTTTCTTATTGACGATTAAACACAGAAATTGCATCGGAAATAAATAGAAAAGGCACAACGCCGACTTAAGTACAACAAAACTGACTCTTCTTACTGTCTATGCTTTGAACCATTCCTGTGACACTAGTTATAGATTCCGATACTTCACCTCAGGATTACTGTATCCCTCTGACCTTCTTATTGACGATGAAACACAGAAATTGCATCGGAATTAAATACAAAAGTCACAAAGCCGACTTAAGTACAAGAAAACCGACTCTTCTTACTGTCTATGATTGAATCATTCCTGTGACACGAGTTATAGATTCCGATGCTTCATTTCATTTTTACTGTATCCCTCTGACTTTCTTATTGACGTTGAAACACAGAAAATGCATCGGAATTAAATAGAAAAGGCACATTGCCGACTTAAGTACAAGAAAACTGACTCTTCCTACCGTGTATGTTTTGAACCATTCCTGTGACACTAGTTATAGATTCCGATGCTTCACTTCAGGATTACTGTATCCCTCTGACCTTCTTATTGTCGATAAAACACAGAAATTGCCTCGGAATTAAATGCAAAAGGCACAATGCCGACTTAAGTACAAGAAAACTGACTCTTCTTACTGTCTATGCTTTGAACCATTCCTGTGACACTAGTTATAGATTCCGATGCTTCACTTCAGGTTTACTGTATCCCTCTGACCTTCTTATTGACGATGAAGCACAGAAATTGCATTGGAAATAAATAGAAAAGGCACAACGCCGACTTAAGTACAAGAAAACTGACTCTTCTTACTGTCTATGCTTTGAACCATTCCTGTGACACTAGTCATAGATTCCGATGCTTCACTTCATTTTTACTGTATCCCTCTGACTTTGTAATTGACGTTGAAACACAGAAATTGCATCGGAATTAAATAGAAAAGGCACAAAGCCGACTTAAGTACAGGAAAACTGACTCTCCCTACTGCCTATGTTTTGAACCTTTCATGTGACACTAGTTATAGATTCCGATGCTTCACTTCAGGTTTACTGTATCCTTCTGACCTTCTTATTGTCGATGAAACACAGAATTTGCATCGGAGTTAAATACAAAAGGCACATTGCCGACTTAAGTACAAGAAAACTGACTCTTATTACTGTCTACGTTTTGAACCATTCCTGTGACACTAGTTATAGATTCCGATGCTTCACTTCATTTTTACTGTATTCCTCTGACTTTCTTATTGTCGATGAAACACAGAAATTGCATCGGAACTAAATAGAAAAGGCACAATGCCGACTTAAGTACAAGAAAACTGACTCTTCTTACCGTCTATGCTTTGAACCATTCCTGTGACACTAGTTATAGAATCGATGCTTCACTTCAGGTTTATTGTATCCCTTTGACCTTCTTATTGACGATGAAACACAGAAATTGCATCGGAATTAAATACAAAAGTCACAATGCCGACTTAAGGACAAGAAAACTGACTCTTCTTACTGTCTACGATTGAATCATTCCTGTGACACTAGTTATAGATTCCGATGCTTCTCTTCAGGTTTACCGCATCCCTCTGACCATCTTATTGACGATGAAACACAGAAATTGCATCGGAATTAAATGGAAAAGGCACAATGCTTACTTAAGTACAAAAAAATTGACTCTTCTTACTGTCTATGTTTTGAGACATTCCTGTGACACTAGTTATAGATTCCGATGCTTCGCCTTTTGATTACTGTATCCCTCTGACCTTCTTATTGACGACGAAACACAGAAATTGCATCGGAATTAAATACAAAAGGCACAATGCCGACTTAAGTACAAGAAAACAGACTCTTCTTACTGTCTATGTCTGAACCATTCATGTGACACTAGTTATAGATTCCGATGCTTCACTTCAGGTTTACTGTATCAATCTGACCTTCTTATTGACGATGAAACACAGAAATTGCATCGGAATTAAATACAAAAGTCACAATGCCGACTTAAGTACAAGAAAACTGACTCTTCTTACTGTCTATGATTGAACCATTCCTGTGGCACTAGTTATAGATACTGATGCTTCACTTCAGGTTTACTGTATCTCTCTGACCTTCTTATTGACGGTGATACACAGAAACTGCATCGGAGATTAATACAAAAGGCACAATGCCGACTTAAGTACAAGAAAACTGACTCTTCTTACTGTCTATGATTGAACCATTCCTGTGACACTAGTTATAGATTGTGATGCTTCACTTCAGGTTTACTGTATCCCTCTGACCTTCTTTTTGACGATGAAATACAGAAATTGCATCGGAATTAAATACAAAAGGCACAATGCCGACTTAAGTACAAGAAAACTGACTCTTCTTATTGTCTATGTTTTGAACCATTCCTGTGGCACTTGTTATAGATTCCGATGCTTCACTTCAGGTTTACTGTATCCCTCTGACCTTCTTATTGACGATGAAACACAGAAATTGCATGGGAGATAAATACAAAAATCACAATGCCGACTTAAGTACAAGAAAACTGACTCTTCTTACTGTCTATGTTTTGAACCATTCCTGTGACACTAGTTATAGATTCCGATGCTTTACTTCAGGTTTACTGTATCCCTCTGACCTTCTTATTGACGATGAAACACAGAAATTGCATCGGAATTAAATACAAACGTCACAATGCCGACTTAGGTACAAGAAAACTGACACTTCTTACTGTCTATGTTTTGAACCATTTCTGTGACACTATTTATAGATTCCGATACTTCACCTCAGGATTACTGTATCCCTCTGACTTTATTATTGACGATGAAACACAGAAATTGCATCGGAAATAAATAGAAGAGGCACAACCCCGACTTAAATACAAGAAAACTGACTCTTCTTACTGTCTACGTTTTGAACCATTCCTGTGACACTAGTTATAGATTCGATGCTTCACTTCAGGTTTACGGTATCCCTCTGACCTTCTTATTGACGATGAATCACAGATATTTCATCGGAATTAAATACAAAAGGCACAATGGCGACTTAAGTACAAGAAAACTGACTCTTCCTACCGTGTATGTTTTGAACCATTCCTGTGACACTAGTTATAGATTCCGATGCTTCACTTCAGGTTTACTGTATCCCTCTGACCTTCTTATTGACGATGAAACACAGAAATTGCATCGGAATTAAATGCAAAAGGCACAATGCCGAATTAAGTACAAGAAAACTGACTCCTCTTACTGTCTATGTTTTGAACCATTTCTGTGACACTAGTTATAGATTCCGATACTTCACCTCAGGATTACTGTATCCCTCTGACCTTCTTATTGACGATGAAACACAGAAATTGCATCGGAATTATATACAAAAGTTACAATGCCGACTTAAGTACAAGAAAACTGACTCTTCTTACTGTCTATGTTTGAATCATTCCTGTGACACTAGTTATAGATTCCGATGCTTCTCCTTAGGTTTACTGTATCCCTCTGACCTTCTTATTGACGATTAAACACAGGAATTGCATCGGAGATAAATACAAAATACACAATGCCGTCTGAAGTACAAGAAAACTGACTCGTCCTACTGCCTATGTTTTGAACCATTCCTGTGACACTAGTTATAGATTCCGATGCTTCACTTCAGGTTTACTGTATCCTTCTGACCTTCTTATTGACGATGAAACACAGAAATTGCATTGGAGTTAAATACAAAAGGCACAATGCCGACTTAAGTACAAGAAAACTGACTCTTCTTACTGTCTATGTTTCGAACCATTCCTGTGACACTAGTTATAGATTCCGATGCTTCAGTTAATTTTTACTGTATCCCTCTGACTTTCTTATTGGCGATGAAACACAGAAATTGCATCGGAGTTAAATACAAAAGGCACAATGCCGACTTAAGTACAAGAAAACTGACTCTTCTTACTGTCTATGTTTTGATCCATTAATGTGATACTAGTTATAGATTCCGATGCTTTACTTCATTTTTACTGTATCCTTCTGACTTTCTTATTGACGATTAAACACAGAAATTGCATCGGAAATAAATAGAAAAGGCACAACGCCGACTTAAGTACAACAAAACTGACTCTTCTTACTGTCTATGCTTTGAACCATTCCTGTGACACTAGTTATAGATTCCGATACTTCACCTCAGGATTACTGTATCCCTCTGACCTTCTTATTGACGATAAAACACAGAAATAGCATCGGAATTATATACAAAAGTTACAATGCCGACTTAAGTACAAGAAAACTGACTCTTCTTACTGTCTATGATTGAATCATTCCTGTGACACTAGTTATAGATTCCGATGCTTCTCTTCAGGTTTACTGTATCCCTCTGACCTTCTTATTGACGATGAAACACAGAAATTGCATCGGAGTTAAATACAAAAGGCACAATGCCGACTTAAGTACAAGAAAACTGACTCTTCTTACTGTCTATGTTTTGATCCATTAATGTGATACTAGTTATAGATTCCGATGCTTTACTTCATTTTTACTGTATCCCTCTGACTTTCTTATTGACGATTAAACACAGAAATTGCATCGGAAATAAATAGAAAAGGCACAACGCCGACTTAAGTACAACAAAACTGACTCTTCTTACTGTCTATGCTTTGAACCATTCCTGTGACACTAGTTATAGATTCCGATACTTCACCTCAGGATTACTGTATCCCTCTGACCTTCTTATTGACGATGAAACACAGAAATTGCATCGGAATTAAATACAAAAGTCACAAAGCCGTTTTAAGTACAAGAAAACCGACTCTTCTTACTGTCTATGATTGAATCATTCCTGTGACACGAGTTATAGATTCCGATGCTTCATTTCATTTTTACTGTATCCCTCTGACTTTCTTATTGACGTTGAAACACAGAAATTGCATCGGAATTAAATAGAAAAGGCACATTGCCGACTTAAGTACAAGAAAACTGACTCTTCCTACCGTGTATGTTTTGAACCATTCCTGTGACACTAGTTATAGATTCCGATGCTTCACTTCAGGATTACTGTATCCCTCTGACCTTCTTATTGTCGATAAAACACAGAAATTGCCTCGGAATTAAATGCAAAAGGCACAATGCCGTCTTAAGTACAAGAAAACTGACTCTTCTTACTGTCTATGCTTTGAACCATTCCTGTGACACTAGTTATAGATTCCGATGCTTCACTTCAGGTTTACTGTATCCCTCTGACCTTCTTATTGACGATGAAGCACAGAAATTGCATCGGAAATAAATAGAAAAGGCACAACGCCGACGTAAGTACAAGAAAACTGACTCTTCTTACTGTCTATGCTTTGAACCATTCCTGTGACACTAGCCATAGATTCCGATGCTTCACTTCATTTTTACTGTATCCCTCTGACTTTGTTATTGACGTTGAAACACAGAAATTGCATCGGAATTAAATAGAAAAGGCACAAAGCCGACTTAAGTACAGGAAAACTGACTCTCCCTACTGCCTATGTTTTGAACCTTTCATGTGACACTAGTTATAGATTCCGATGCTTCACTTCAGGTTTACTGTATCCTTCTGACCTTCTTATTGTCGATGAAACACAGAATTTGCATCGGAGTTAAATACAAAAGGCACATTGCTGACTTAAGTACAAGAAAACTGACTCTTATTACTGTCTACGTTTTGAACCATTCCTGTGACACTAGTTATAGATTCCGATGCTTCACTTCATTTTTACTGTATTCCTCTGACTTTCTTATTGTCGATGAAACAGAGAAATTGCATCGGAACTAAATAGAAAAGGCACAATGCCGACTTAAGTACAAGAAAACTGACTCTTCTTACCGTCTATGCTTTGAACCATTCCTGTGACACTAGTTACAGATTCCGATGCTTCACTTCAGGATTACTGTATCCCTCTGACCTTCTTATTGTCGATAAAACACAGAAATTGCCTCGGAATTAAATACAAAAGGCACAATGCCGACTTAAGTACAAGAAAACTGACTCTTCTTACTGTCTACGATTGAATCATTCCTGTGACACTAGTTATAGATTCCGATGCTTCTCTTCAGGTTTACCGTATCCCTCTGACCTTCTTATTGACGATGAAACACAGAAATTGCATCGGAATTAAATGGAAAAGGCACAATGCTTACTTAAGTACAAAAAAATTGACTCTTCTTACTGTCTATGTTTTGAGACATTCCTGTGACACTAGTTATAGATTCCGATGCTTCGCTTTTTGATTACTGTATCCCTCTGACCTTCTTATTGACGATGAAACACAGAAATTGCATCGGAATTAAATACAAAAGGCACAATGCCGACTTAAGTACAAGAAAACAGACTCTTCTTACTGTCTATGTCTGAACCATTCATGTGACACTAGTTATAGATTCCGATGCTTCACTTCAGGTTTACTGTATCCCTCTGACCTTCTTATTGACGATGAAACACAGAAATTGCATCGGAATTAAATACAAAAGTCACAATGCCGACTTAAGTACAAGAAAACTGACTCTTCTTACTGTCTATGATTGAACCATTCCTGTGGCACTAGTTATAGATACTGATGCTTCACTTCAGGTTTACTGTATCTCTCTGACCTTCTTATTGACGGTGAAACACAGAAACTGCATCGGAGATTAATACAAAAGGCACAATGCCGACTTAAGTACAAGAAAACTGACTCTTCTTACTGCCTATGCTTTGAACCACTCCTGTGACACTAGTTATAGATTCCGATGCTTCACTTCAGGTTTACTGTATCCCTCTGACCTTCTTATTGACGAAGAAACACAGAAATTGCATCGGAGTTAAATACAAAAGGCACAAGGCCGACTTAAGTACAAGAAAACTGACTCTTCTTACTGTCTATGTTTTGATCCATTCCTGTGATACTAGTTTTAGATTCCGATGCTTTACTTCATTTTTACTGTATCCCTCTGACTTTCTTATTGACGATTAAACACCGAAATTGCATTGGAAACAAATAGAAAAGGCACAACGCCGACTTAAGTACAACAAAACTGACTCTTCTTACTGTCTATGCTTTGAACCATTCCTGTGACACTAGTTATAGATTCCGATTCTTCACCTCAGGTTTACTGTATCCCTCTGACCGTCTTATTGACGATGAAACACAGATATTTGCTTCGGAATTAAATACAAAAGTCACAAAGCCGACTTAAGTACAAGAAAACTGACTCTTCTTACTGTCTATGATTGAATCATTCCTGTGACACGAGTTATAGATTCCGATGCTTCACTTCATTTTTACTGTATCCCTCTGACTTTCTTATTGACGTTGAAACACAGAAATTGCATCGGAATTAAATAGAAAAGGCACATTGCCGACTTAAGTACAAGAAAACTGAATCTTCTTACTGACTATATTTTGAACCATTCATGTGACACTCGTTATAGATTCCGATGCTTTACTTCAGGTTTACTGTATCCCCCTGACGTTCTTATTGACGATGAAACACAGAAATTGCATCGGAATTAAATACAAAAGTCACAATGCCGACTTAAGTACAAGAAAACTGACTCTTCCTACTGTCTATGCTTTGAACCATTCTTGTGACACTAGTCGTAGATTCCGATGCTTCACTTCATTTTTACTGTATCCCTCTGACTTTCTTATTGACGTTGAAACAGAGAAATTGCATCGGAATTAAATAGAAAAGGCACAATGCCGACTTAAGTACAAGAAAACTGACTCTTCCTACTGTCTATGTTTTGAACCATTCCTGTGACACTAGTTATAGATTCCGATGCTTCACTTCAGGTTTACTGTATCCCTCTGACCTTCTTATTGACGATGAAACACAGAAATTGCTCCGGAATTAAATAGAAAAGGCACAAAGCCGACTTAAGTACATGAAAACTGACTTTTCTTACTGTCTATGTTTTGAACCATTCATGTGACACTAGTTATAGCTTCCGATGCTTCACTTCAGGTTTACTGTATCCATCTGACCTTCGTATTGACGATGAAACTCAGAAATTGTATCGGAATTAAATACAAAAGCCCAATGCCGACTTATGTACAAGAAAACTGACTCTTCTTACTGTCTATGTCTGAACCATTCATGTGACACTAGTTATAGATTTCGATGCTTCACTTCAGGTTTACTGTATCCCTCTGACCTTCTTATTGACGATGAAACACAGAAATTGCATCGGAATTAAATATAAAAGTCACAGTGCCGACTTAAGTACAAGAAAACTGACTCTTCTTACTGTCTATGATTGAACCATTCCTGTGACACTAGTTATAGATTGTGATGCTTCACTTCAGGTTTACTGTATCCCTCTGACCTTCTTTTTGACGATGAAATACAGAAATTGCATTGGAATTAAATACAAAAGGCACAATGCCGACTTAAGTACAAGAAAACTGACTCTTCTTATTGTCTATGTTTTGAACCATTCCTGTGGCACTTGTTATAGATTCCGATGCTTCACTTCAGGTTTACTGTATCCCTCTGACCTTCTTATTGACGATGAAACACAGAAATTGCATGGGAGATAAATACAAAAAGCACAATGCCGACTTAAGTACAAGAAAACTGACTCTTCTTACTGTCTATGTTTTGAACCATTCCTGTGACACTAGTTATAGATTCCGATGCTTTACTTCAGGTTTACTGTATCCCTCTGACCTTCTTATTGACGATGAAACACAGAAATTGCATCGGAATTAAATACAAAAGTCACAATGCCGACTTAAGTACAAGAAAACTGACACTTCTTACTGTCTATGTTTTGAACCATTTCTGTGACACTATTTATAGATTCCGATACTTCACCTCAGGATTACTGTATCCCTCTGACTTTATTATTGACGATGAAACACAGAAATTGCATCGGAAATAAATAGAAGAGGCACAACCCCGACTTAAATACAAGAAAACTGACTCTTCTTACTGTCTACGTTTTGAACCATTCCTGTGACACTAGTTATAGATTCGATGCTTCACTTCAGGTTTACGGTATCCCTCTGACCTTCTTATTGACGATGAATCACAGATATTTCATCGGAATTAAATACAAAAGGCACAATGGCGACTTAAGTACAAGAAAACTGACTCTTTCTACCGTGTATGTTTTGAACCATTCCTGTGACACTAGTTATAGATTCCGATGCTTCACTTCAGGTTTACTGTATCCCTCTGACCTTCTTATTGACGATGAAACACAGAAATTGCATCGGAATTAAATGCAAAAGGCACAATGCCGACTTAAGTACAAGAAAACTGACTCCTCTTACTGTCTATGTTTTGAACCATTTCTGTGACACTAGTTATAGATTCCGATACTTCACCTCAGGATTACTGTATCCCTCTGACCTTCTTATTGACGATGAAACACAGAAATTGCATCGGAATTATATACAAAAGTTACAATGCCGACTTAAGTACAAGAAAACTTACTCTTCTTACTGTCTATGTTTGAATCATTCCTGTGACACTAGTTATAGATTCCGATGCTTCTCCTTAGGTTTACTGTATCCCTCTGACCTTCTTATTGACGATTAATCACAGAAATTGCATCGGAGATAAATACAAAATACACAATGCCGTCTGAAGTACAAGAAAACTGACTCGTCCTACTGCCTATGTTTTGAACCATTCCTGTGACACTAGTTATAGATTCCGATGCTTCACTTCAGGTTTACTGTATCCTTCTGACCTTCTTATTGACGATGAAACACAGAAATTGCATTGGAGTTAAATACAAAAGGCACAATGCCGACATAAGTACAAGAAAACTGACTCTTCTTACTGTCTATGCTTCGAACCATTCCTGTGACACTAGTTATAGATTCCGATGCTTCAGTTAATTTTTACTGTATCCCTCTGACTTTCTTATTGACGATGAAACACAGAAATTGCATCGGAATTAAATAGAAAAGGCACAATGCCGACTTAAGTACAAGAAAACTGACTCTTCTTACTGTCTATGTTTTGATCCATTCCTGTCATACTAGTTATAGATTCCGATGCTTTACTTCATTTTTACTGTATCCCTCTGACTTTCTTATTGACGATTAAACACCGAAATTGCATCGGAAATAAATAGAAAAGGCACAACGCCGACTTAAGTACAACAAAACTGACTCTTCTTACTGTCTATGCTTTGAACAATTCCTGTGACCCTAGTTATAGATTCCGATACTTCACCTCATGTTTACTGTATCCCTCTGACCTTCTTATTAACGATGAAACACAGAAATTGCATCGGAATTAAATACAAAAGTCACAAAGCCGACTGAAGTATAAGAAAACTAACTCGTTTTACTGTCTATGTTTTGAACCACTTCTGTGACACTAGTTATAGTTTCCGATACTTCACCTCAGGATTACTGCATCCCTCTGACCTTCTTATTGACGATGAAACACAGAAATTGCATCGGAGTTAAATACAAAAGGCACAATGCCGACTTAAGTACAAGAAAACTGACACTTCTTACTGTCTATGTTTTGAACCATTCCTGTGACACTAGTTATAGATTCCGATACTTCACCTCAGGTTTACTGTATCCCTCTGACCTTCTTATTGACGTTGAAACACAGAAATTGCATCGGAATTAAATACAAAAGTCACAATGCCGACTTAAGTACAAGAAAACTGACTCTTCTTACTGTCTACGATTGAACCATTCCTGTGACACTAGTTATAGATTCCGATGCTTCTCTTCAGGTTTACCGTATCCCTCTGACCTTCTTATTTACGATGAAACACAGAAATTGCATCGGAATTAAATAGAAAAGGCACAATGCTTACTTAAGTACAAGTAAACTGACTATTCTTACTGACTATGATTGAACCATTCCTGTGACACTAGTTATAGATTCTGATGCTTCACTTCAGGTTTACTGTATCCCTCTGACCTCCTATTTGACGATGAAATACAGAAATTGCATTGGAATTAAATACAAAAGGCACAATGGCGACTTAAGTACAAGAAAACTGACTCTTCCTACCGTGTATGTTTTGAACCATTCCTGTGACACTAGTTATAGATTCCGATGCTTCACTTCAGGTTTACTGTATCCCTCTGACCTTCTTATTGACGATGAAACACAGAAATTGCATCGGATTTAAATGCAAAAGGCACAATGCCGACTTAAGTACAAGAAAACTGACTCCTCTTACTGTCTATGTTTTGAACCATTTCTGTGACACTAGTTATAGATTCCGATACTTCACCTCAGGATTACTGTATCCCTCTGACCTTCTTATTGACGATAAAACACAGAAATTGCCTCGGAATTAAATACAAAAGTCACAAAGCCGACTTTAGTACAAGAAAACTGACTCTTCTTACTGTCTATGATTGAATCATTCCTGTGACACGAGTTATAGATTCCGATGCTTCACTTCATTTTTACTGTATCCCTCTGACTTTCTTATTGACGTTGAAACACAGAAATTGCATCGGAATTAAATAGAAAAGGCACATTGCCGACTTAAGTACAAGAAAACTGACTCTTCCTACCGTGTATGTTTTGAACCATTCCTGTGACACTAGTTATAGTTTCCGATGCTTCACTTCAGGTTTACTGTATCCCTCTGACCTTCTTATTGTCGATGAAACACAGAAATTGCCTCGGAATTAAAAGCAAAAGGCACAATGCCGACTTAAGTACAAGAAAACTGACTCTTCTTACTGTCTATGTTTTGAACCATTCCTGTGACACTAGTTATAGATTCCGATGCTTCACGTCAGATTTACTGTATCCCTCTGACCTTCTTATTGACGATGAAACACAGAAATTGCATCGGAAATAAATAGAAAAGGCACAACGCCGACTTAAGTACAAGAAAACTGACTCTTCTTACTGTCTATGCTTTGAACCATTCCTGTGACACTAGTCATAGATTCCGATGCTTCACTTCATTTTTACTGTATCCCTCTGACTTTGTTATTGACGTTGAAACACAGAAATTGCATCGGAATTAAATAGAAAAGGCACAAAGCCGACTTAAGTACAAGAAAACTGACTCTCCCTACTGCCTATGTTTTGAACCTTTCATGTGACACTAGTTATAGTTTCCGATGCTTCACTTCAGGTTTACTGTATCCCTCTGACTTTCTTATTGACGATGAAACACAGAAATTGCATCGGAACTAAATAGAAAAGGCACAATGCCGACTTAAGTACAAGAAAACTGACTCTTCTTACCCTCTATGCTTTGAACCATTCCTGTGACACTAGTTATAGATTCGATGCTTCACTTCATTTTTATTGTATCCCTTTGACCTTCTTATTGACGATGAAACACAGAAATTTCATCGGAATTAAATACAAAAGGCACAATGCCGACTTATGTACAAGAAAACTGACACTTGTTACTGTCTATGCTTTGAACCATTCCTGTGACACTAGTTATACATTCCGATGATTCACTTCTGGTTTACTGTATCCCTCTGAACTTCTTATTGACGATGAAACACAGATATTTCATTGGAATTAAATACAAAAGGCACAATGCCGACTTAAGTACAAGAAAACTGACTCTTCCTACTGTCTATGTTTTGAACCATTCCTGTGACACTAGTTATAGATTCCGATGCTTCACTTCAGGTTTACTGTATCCCTCTGACCTTCTTATTAACGATGAAACACAGTAATTGCTTCGGAATTAAATAGAAAAGGCACAAAGCCGACTTAAGTACAAGAAAACTGACACTTCTTACTGTCTATGTTTTGAACCATTCCAGTGACACTAGTTATAGATTCCGATACTTCACATCAGGTTTACTGTGTCCCTCTGACCTTCTTATTGACGTTGAAACACCGAAATTGCATCGGAATTAAATACAAAAGTCACAATGCCGACTTAAGTACAAGAAAACTGACTCTTCTTACTGTCTACGATTGAATCATTCCTGTGACACTAGTTATAGATTCCGATGCTTCTCTTCAGGTTTACCGTATCCCTCTGACCTTCTTATTGACGATGAAACACAGAAATTGCATCGGAATTAAATGGAAAAGGCACAATGCTTACTTAAGTACAAAAAAATTGACTCTTCTTACTGTCTATGTTTTGAGACATTCCTGTGACGCTAGTTATAGATTCCGATGCTTCGCTTTTTGATTACTGTATCCCTCTGACCTTCTTATTGACGATGAAACACAGAAATTGCATCGGAATTAAATACAAAAGGCACAATGCCGACTTAAGTACAAGAAAACAGACTCTTCTTACTGTCTATGTCTGAACCATTCATGTGACACTAGTTATTGATTCCGATGCTTCACTTCAGGTTTACTGTATCCCTCCGACCTTCTTATTGACGATGAAAAACAGAAATTGCATCGGAATTAAATACAAAAGTCACAATGCCGACTTAAGTACAAGAAAACTGACTCTTCTTACTGTCTATGATTGAACTATTCCTGTGACACTAGTTATAGATACTGATGCTTCACTTCAGGTTTACTGTATCTCTCTGACCTTCTTATTGACGGTGAAACACAGAAACTGCATCGGAGATTAATACAAAAGGCACAATGCCGACTTAAGTACAAGAAAACTGACTCTTCTAACTGCCTATGTTTTGAACCATTCCTGTGACACTAGTTATAGATTCCGATGCTTCACTTCAGGTTTACTGTATCCCTCTGACCTTCTTATTGACGAAGAAACACAGAAATTGCATCGGAGTTAAATACAAAAGGCACAAGGCCGACTTAAGTACAAGAAAACTGACTCTTCTTACTGTCTATGTTTTGACCCATTCCTGTGATACTAGTTTTAGATTCCGATGCTTTACTTCATTTTTACTGTATCCCTCTGACTTTCTTATTGACGATTAAACGCCGAAATTGCATAGGAAATAAATAGAAAAGGCACAACGCTGACTTAAGTAAAACAAAACTGACTCTTCTTACTGTCTATGCTATGAACCATTCCTGTGACACTAGTTATAGATTCCGATTCTTCACCTCAGGTTTACTGTATCCCTCTGACCTTCTTATTGACGATGAAACACAGAAATTGCATCGGAATTAAATACAAAAGTCACAAAGCCGACTTAAGTACAAGAAAACTGACTCTTCCTACCGTGTATGTTTTGAACCATTCCTGTGACACTAGTTATAGATACCGATGCTTCACTTCAGGTTTACTGTACCCCTCTGAGCTTCTTATTGACGATGAATCACAGAAATTGCATCGGAATTAGTACAAAAGGTACAATGCCGACTTAAGTACAAGAAAACTGAATCTTCTTACTGTCTATATTTTGAACCATTCATGTGACACTCGTTATAGATTCCGATGCTTTACTTCAGGTTTACTGTATCCCCCTGACCTTCTTATTGACGATGAAACACAGAAATTGCATCGGAATTAAATACAAAAGTCACAGTGCCGACTTAAGTACAAGAAAACTGACTCTTCTTACTGTCTATGTTTTGAACCATTTCTGTGACACTAGATATAGATTCCAATGCTTCACTTCAGGTTTACTGTATCCCTCTGACCTTCTTATTGACGATAAAACGCAGAAATCGCATCGGAATTCAATACAAAAAGCACAATGCCGACTTAAGTACATGAAAACAGACTCTTCTTACTGTCTATGTTTTGAACCATTCATGTGACACTTGTTATAGCTTCCGATGCTTCACTTCAGGTTTACTGTATCCATCTGACCTTCTTATTGACGATGAAACTCAGAAATTGTATCGGAATTAAATACAAAAGCCCAATGCCGACTTATGTACAAGAAAACTGACTCTTCTTACTGTCTATGTCTGAACCATTCATGTGACACTAGTTATAGATTCCGATGCTTCACTTCAGGTTTACTGTATCCCTCTGAACTTCTTATTGACGATGAAACACAGAAATTGCATCGGAATTAAATACAAAAGTCACAGTGCCGACTTAAGTACAAGAAAACTGACTCTTCTTACTATCTATGATTGAACCATTCCTGTGACACTAGTTATAGATTTTGATGCTTCACTTCAGGTTTACTGTATCCCTCTGACCTTCTTTTTGACGATGAAATACAGAAATTGCATCGGAATTAAATACAAAAGGCACAATGCCGACTTAAGTACAAGAAAACTGACTCTTCTTATTGTCTATGTTTTGAACCATTCCTGTGGCACTAGTTATAGATTCCGATGCTTCACTTCAGGTTTACTGTATCCCTCTGACCTTCTTATTGACGATGAAACACAGAAATTGCATCGGAATTAAATACAAAAGTCAC